>NC_134363.1:149140044-149335044 GCF_048569485.1 Anomaloglossus baeobatrachus | reverse complement strand
CACCCATGCAAGATATCCCTCATTTTCCAAGTAAATGCGCAACTGTTTTGTGTTTTTTGTATAGAAGGTCCAAAAATTGCTGCGAAAAAAACTGCTGTGCAGTTTTTTAAACTCCATTAGAAATCAAGAAAAACGAGATCTGCGCATGCACTGCCACTTCTCAACTCACACATGTACCTGACTTTTTCTCAAGGTGGACACTTGTTCCAGCATCAGGACCTGATGCTATTGGACATTTACGTCATATTCTACCGATATGGAATGTCCCTTTAACTTCGAGACCAGGATTAAATTAGTAGGTGGCTTTGGAGAAATATCAAAAGAAAAATTGCTGATGAGGGCTCTACTCCAGCTTGGTTTAATGATTTGTATAGAAGTTCCAAATGTTACTGAACTCGAGCACCCTGCAGTTTTTGGAACCTCAAAGCCATCAAGAAAGCTGCGCATGCGCACCTACTTTTTTGCTCCCAGCCATGCGAGACATCCCTCATTTTCCAAGTAAATGCACAGATGTTTCGTGTTTTGAATACAAGGTCCAAAAATTGCTGCAGAAAAAGTGCTCTGCAATTTTTTTTTTTATACTCCCATAGAAATCAAGAAAGAGATCTGCACATGCGCGGCCACTTCTCAATTCACAAATATGCCTGACTGGGACCTGTTCTCAAGGTGGACTCAAGTTCCAGCATTGGGACCTGGCTCTGATGGTCATTTATGGCTTATCCTGCCAAAATGGAATGCCCCTTTAACTCCGAGACCCTAAAGATTTAAATTAGTAGGTGGCTTAGGAGAAATATCAAAAGGAAAAATTGCTTATGGGGGCTTTACTCCAGCTTGGCCACCCCACCACCATCTTCAAGAAGACAATGGATTCTATTAGCCCCCCAGCTTGAGTCTTGAGGAACATGTAAATGGCCGGATGAGCCGCTCATTTCTAGGTGACCCTGGTTCTGAAGGTCCAGGACTGCTGTTTTGGTTTCCTAGGTCTCAGAAAGTTTGGAGCCCCTGCACAACACTAGGAGCCTCCACCTTGTATGCACTTTCCATGATCCTTCCCCGTCTGGTTGCAGTATAATGATACCTGAGCCTACGTCAGTCCTTGCTCCTGCTGTAACCGATCCGATGTGTGACACGCATCACGCCGATGCACTACGCTGGATACAAACACCTATTTTCAGCTCGGGAAGATTTGTCACTTCACTTCTATATCATTCGTGACCCGAAGCTGAACGTGCACAGTCAGCACAAGCCTCCAACCCCCCCCCCCAGCTACCGCACCATTGACATTAGGAGAATTGAAGAGAGACGCTTATATAATGGGAGACATATTAACGAAAAATATCCCTTAGAGAGTGGACGTGTCAGCAAAGCCGCCAGAGAATTGGTGCGTGCTGATGTGACATGTGGATTTCCTATATTCTGAAGAATTGCATTAATATATCTGAAGACGAAACCAAAGGAGAAGCAGCATCTAATGGAGTCCTCGAGGTGCCCAACCAGAAAAGATTGGACAGGACATGTCGGGTCACACCTTCCCCACCGACACCGGTTTATTCTGTCTTCTCTGTTGTTCGGGCTGCGGAGGGCAGGGCTGGACAGTGACACGTTTATGTCTATGGTAAATAATAGTGTTCAATCTAGAGGATACCACAACGTCGGGCACTGAATCTTCTCTGGACATAGTCATTTACATGAAGTGAGGGGAAATCTCTACAACTGATTTCTCTTGGCTTCCTCACACTGACTGCTATTTTAGCAAACACGCTGCGGTTGCATATTGAAGGGCCGTATGTCTCGTGTCCGGACTTCATATGGAGATAAATACAGGCCAGCACCGGTTTTTTCTTTGTTTGTTTTTTGTTTTTTTTTATTTTGGTAGGAAGAAGGGTTCATGTTCCTGAAGTATTAATTCTTATAACATTGCAGCCAGTGTTCATTACTAATGATGAGCGGGCACTACCATGCTCGGGTGCTCGGTACTGGTAACTAGGGATGAGTGAGCACTACCATGCTCTGGTGCTCGGTACTGGTAACTAGGGATGAGTGAGCACTACCATGCTCGGGTGCTCTGTACTCGTAACTAGTGATGAGCGGGCACTACCATGCTCGGGTGCTCGGTACTGGTAACTAGGGATGAGTGAGCACTACCATGCTCTGGTGCTCGGTACTGGTAACTAGGGATGAGTGAGCACTACCATGCTCGGGTGCTCAGTACTCGTAACTAGGGATGAGCGGGCACTACCATGCTCGGGTGCTCAGTACTTGTAACTAGTGATGAGCGGGCACTACCATGCTCGGGTGCTCAGTACTTGTAACTAGGAATGAGTGAGCACTACTATGCTCGGGTGCTCGGTACTGGTACTTAGTGATGAGTGGGCACTACCATGCTCTGGTGCTCGGTACTGGTAACTAGTGATGAGCGGGCACTACCATGCTCAGGTGCTCAGTACTAGTAACTAGTGATGAGTGGGCACTACCATGCTCTGGTGCTCGGTACTGGTAACTAGGGATGAGTGAGCACTACCATGCTCGGGTGCTCAGTACTCGTAACTAGGGATGAGCGGGCACTACCATGCTCGGGTGCTCAGTACTCGTAACTAAGGATGAGCGGGCACTACCATGCTCGGGTGCTCGGTACTTGTAACTAGTGATGAGCGGGCACTACCATACTCGAGTGCTCAGTACTCGTAACTAGGGATGAGCGGGCACTACCATGCTCAGGTGCTCAGTACTTGTAACTAGTGATGAGCGGGCACTACCATGCTCGAGTGCTCAGTACTCGTAACTAGGGATGAGCGGGCACTACCATTCTCGGGTGTTTGCTATTCGTATCTAGTGATGAGCGGGCACTACCATGCTCGGGTGCTCAGTACTTGTAACTAGGAATGAGTGAGCACTACTATGCTCGGGTGCTCGGTACTGGTAACTAGTGATGAGCGGGCACTACCATGCTCAGGTGCTCAGTACTAGTAACTAGTGATGAGTGGGCACTACCATGCTTGGGTGCTCAGTACTCGTAACTAGTGATGAGTGAGCACTACCATGCTCAGGTGCTCGGTACTGGTAACTAGGGATGAGTGAGCACTACCATGCTCGGGTGCTCAGTACTAGTAACTAGTGATGAGTGAGCACTACCATGCTCGGGTGCTCAGTACTAGTAACTAGTGATGAGTGAGCACTACCATGCTCAGGTGCTCGGTACTGGTAACTAGGGATGAGTGAGCACTACCATGCTCGGGTGCTCAGTACTCGTAACTAGGGATGAGCGGGCACTACCATGCTCGGGTGCTCAGTACTCGTAACTAAGGATGAGCGGGCACTACCATGCTCGGGTGCTCGGTACTTGTAACTAGTGATGAGCGGGCACTACCATACTCGAGTGCTCAGTACTCGTAACTAGGGATGAGCGGGCACTAGCATGCTCGGGTGTTTGCTACTCGTATCTAGTGATGAGCGGGCACTACCATGCTCGGGTGCTCAGTACTCGTAACTAAGGATGAGCGGGCACTACCATGCTCAGGTGCTCAGTACTCGTAACTAGTGATGAGCGGGCACTACCATACTCGAGTGCTCAGTACTAGTAACTAGTGATGAGTGGGCACTACCATGCTCGGGTGCTCAGTACTTGTAACTAGTGATGAGCGAGCACTACCATGCTCGAGTGCTCAGTACTAGTAACTAGTGATGAGCGGGCACTACCATGCTCGGGTGCTCAGTACTTGTAACTAGTGATGAGCGGGCACTACCATGCTCGAGTGCTCAGTACTAGTAACTAGTGATGAGCGAGCACTACCATGCTCGAGTGCTCAGTACTAGTAACTAGTGATGAGCGGGCACTACCATGCTCGGGTGCTCAGTACTTGTAACTAGTGATGAGCGGGCACTACCATGCTCGAGTGCTCAGTACTCGTATCTAGTGATGAGCAGGCACTACCATGCTCGGGTGCAGTGTACTGATCCTAAGGTATCATTCAGACATTAATTTTTCACATACATGTTTTATCCAGGCTTTTCACAGATAAACTCATACTTATTCTAGTCTATGGGGCTGTTCACATGTCCAAAGGAGAAAAAGAAGCAGACATTGGCACTCAACTCAATAATAAATGCATAACAATAGATATATAAACAACAATATTTTATTGCAAACATACTCCATAAAAACATTTAAAAGGCAGAAAAACACCAGACAGAGGAACAACAGTGATTAGGTATGGTGTTATAAAATGGCTAAAGCATTAACCAGCAAGACACAAATAGCCATAGAGACAAATCAACAAATCCTTTCAAAAAAATACAAGGATACACAAACAATGGCACAGCTGGAAAATAGCACATGAATAGGATAACCCACTACTACCAATATACATCACTGTGAAGAGCCAGAATAAGCATAATGAAGACCAATGTCTGGTGAACCCCCTGTGACTGGGTATGAGGCAGAGCAGTAAGGGACGCCAGGCCAAGGAACAATCCAAAGGGCTTTATTGGAACCACAAAGCTAAAGCACCAAACATAAATATCAATCCTTAAAGTCTGCAAGGAGTCCATAACAAAACAAAAGATACAGGGGCGCCTCCCGGTATTCCAACGCCAGGGAAAATATGGCAATGGTCCTTATGAGTTCCTTGAGTCCAACAGGGTGAACAACAAAACGCAATCACACGTGGCCACTGATCTCCAGTCTGTAACAGTCCATACACAGGCTCTAGGATCCAGCCTCAGCTATAGATCCTAGTCCTTCTCCAGCCGAGATCCAACTAACTAACCTAACATGGGTCTCATTGTTCATCTCTCCTGGGATCAGCCCCTAAGGTGGGCCCAACTCCGCCTGGACATTTGATGACATTTGATACATGAATGGACTTTAGACTCCTGGCTCTGTTCTGTTTACCAAGTTGTGGATTGGAGAAGTCCCATGCTGAGAAGAACAAACAATCTCCCACCAGTAGTACATACAGAACAGTCAAGGAGAGACAGACTATAAGGCTAGGTTCACACACTGCGTTTTTTTGACTGTGCGTTTTTTGCGGCAAAAAACGCACAAAAACGCACCCGCGTCAAACACAGCAAAAAACACACGCGTTTTGCCGCAATTTGGTGCGTTTTTTGCTGCGTTTTTGCTCACTGCGTCTTTATGCGTTTTTTTATCAGTGAACAAAAAAAAAAGGTCTGATGTCATTTCCTTCTTCAATATGTTCTTCATTCTCCACTAGTGTATGCAGGAGAGCAGATAGCTTCAGAACTACAAGGCTCAGCATACTCCATCCAATAGTGTATGCAGGAGAGCAGACAGCAGCTGCAGAACTACAAGGCTCAGCATGCTCCATCCAGGACTGTATGCTGGAGAGTCAGGGGGAGCAGACCTACAAGGCTCAGTATCCTCCATCCAATAGTGTATGCAGGAGAGCAGACAGCAGCTGTCGAACTACAAGGCTCAGCATCCTCCTTCCAGGACTGTATGCAGGATTTCTTTTCCCCCCCAAACAAAAAACAAATGACGTGGGCTTTGCCATATTTTTGTATGCTAGCCGGGTACAGCAGGCAGGTACGGGCTGCCCCCAACCCCCAGCTGCCTATTTGTACGCGGCTGGGAACCAAAAATATAGAGAAGCCCTTTTTTTTTTTAATTATTTCATGAAATAATTTTAAAAAAAAAAGACGTGAGCTTCGCCTAATTTGTGTGTCCAGCCGGGTACAACTAGGCAGCTGGGGATTGGAATCCACAGTGCAGGGTGCCCATGCTTTCTGGGCACCCCCGCTGCGAATTGCAGTCCGCAGCCACCCCAGAAAATGGCGCTTTCATAGAAGCGCCATCTTCTGGCGCTGTATCCAACTCTTCCAGCTGCCCTGATGCCGGGTGGCTCACTGGGTAATAATGGGGTTAGGGATAGCTGTATATTATCAGCTGGCCCTAAGCCCGAAATTCATGATGTCACGCCAATATTAGACATGGCCACCATGAATTTCTAGTAAAGATAAAAAAACCACAACACACAGAAAAATATTTTTATTAGAAATAAAACACAACACAATTAGTCACTCCATCTTTATTGAAATGTAGAACCCCCCTCCGCAGTAATCCTGGGTCAAGGGTCCCGCGCCGTCCAATCCGGATCCAATATCATCTGATCGGTTTGCTGGAAGGCAAAGCGATCAGATGATGTGTCCAGGTTCTAGGGGCTGAAGCACATCACACATCAGCTGATTGTATAAAAGCCGTTTATACAATCAGCTGATGCATCGGTGCAAAAAAACCCTCACTTATGTGCTGATTACCGGCAGCTCCTAGAGCGATTGGAGGAGTCTGATCCCGTCCGATCGCTGCAGCAGCTGCCGGTAATCAGGGATGAAGTCTCCTGACGCATCCGCTGATAACCGGCCGGGCGCCGGCGTCAGCCCGAGACTTACAATCAGCTGACGCGTCAGGTGACTGCATCAGGTGATCCATCGCCAGGTCCTGCATCCTGCAGGCATACGTACCCGGGGAGACTGCACACACCCAGAGCGGCGGTACCGGGAGTCTGCAGACAGGTGAGTATGACTTTTTTTTTTTCTACTGTTAACTTTTGTTTTCGCAGCCGCTTCCACCTCCCGCCCAGACATGGCGCCGCACGGCAGCATACATGCACAGGACTGGAGGTGGACGCAGCGGTGACGGTACCGGGAGGATTCACGCTTCTGTGTTTACTGACAGAAGGAATCCTCTTCCTGTACACGTCACTTTACTACCCACCTCATGCGTTTATAGCTGCGTTTTTGGTCTTAGAAATGCACTAAAACGCACCTATTTGCGTTTCTCATTGCGTCTTTCAACATCCCATTGCACTCAATGGATGAAAAGCGCAGTGAAAAACGTGGGAATAATTGACATGCTGCGTTTTTGTGGCACCACAAAAACGCAGCTGAAAAAAAACGCTGTGTGCAGACAGCAAAAATGGAAACTCATAGACTCTGCTGGGGAAGCAAAGTCATGCAGTTTTCTGAGCAAAAACGCACCCGAAAACTGCGCAAAAACGCCGCGAAAAACGCACTGTGTGAACTTACCCTAAGGCTACATGCGCACGCTGCTTTTTTTCCTGCTTTTTTGCTGCTTTTTTGGCTGCAGTTTTGTTGTCAGAACTTTCTGACATTTGACTTTCCAGCAAAGTCTATGAGAAGTCAGATTTGTCATGCGCACGTTGCAGTTTATTTGTCAGCGTTTTATTTGTCAAAGGTTTGTGACAAATAAAATGCAGCATGTTCATTCTTCCTGCGTTTTTGTCAACATTTGTCACAAAAACGCAGCAAAAACGCACGGTGTGAAAAACTCAGCAAAAACGCACCGAAAACGCAGCAAAAACGCACCTAAAATTACATGCGTTTTTTGTGACATTTCCATGTTCTCTCTGACAAGGTGCAGTTTTGGCTGCAGTTTTGGCTGCAGTTTGTGAACACAAAAAGATGCAGCGTGCGCATGTAGCCTTACACCATGAGCACAGGCGGGGGAGGGACACACTGTTACACCACCCCATACCCAACGCGTGTCGCTCATCAAGTGAGCTTCATTAGGAGAGCTCCTGATGAAGCTCACTTGATGAGCGACACGCATTGGGTATGGGGGGGTTCACCAGACATTGGTCTTCATTATGCTTATTCTGGCTCTTCACAGTGATGTATATTGGTAGTAGTGGGTTATCCTATTCATGTGCTATTTTCCAGCTGTGCCATTGTTTGTGTATCCTTGTATTTTTTTTAAAGGATTTGTTGATTTGTCTCTATGGCTATTTGTGTCTTGCTGGTTAATGCTTTAGCCATTTTATAACACCATACCTAATCACTGTTCCTCTGTCTGGTGTTTTTCTGCCTTTTTAAATGTTTTTATGGAGTATGTTTGCAATAAAATATTGTTGGTTGATTATTTATATATCTATTGCTATGCATTTATTGTTGAGTTGAGTGCCGATGTCTGCTTCTTTTCCTCCTTTGCATTAATTGTTCTCAGCAGACTGTGCACCCTCATTTTTTCATGTTAGCTGGCTGTGCATTCCTACCTCCTTGTTCTCAAAAATGTCCATGTAATTCAACACGGATAACCTATGGTCCAGACTCGCCAATGCAAGTCTATGGGTCCATGAAAGCAAGCGCTGTTCGATTTTCATGATTATTTTGATGATAAAAGATCAAGAAAACGTCCCACGATGTGCAAAAACTGATGGAAATCTGATCCAAAACCCCTATGAAAATCCAAAATGTTTTCTTTTTTTTTTATTTATTGGATACGAGTAAAATGACAGAGTATGTGCACACCTGAGGCGGGGTTTTTTTTTTTTTTATTTATTTATTTATTTTTTTTGGAGGAGTTTTTGAGCGGAAACTAGCTTTATGCTCACTGAGTCTTTTTATTGAGTTTTCAGAGCAGAAACACCAAGCTTTGGAGGCGTTTTTAATTATTGAGGAGGATTTAGAAAAGTTTCTGCTCTAAAAACTCAAAAAACTATGCACATAGCCATTGAGGGGAAACGGTCCAAATTCTACCAAAAAAATTGAGATTTGTGCTTGGTTTCCTCACCAAAAATTCAGCAAAAAGACTTTGTGCATTGGTCCTAAATGAGGCCTTGCATATGAAATGAAGTAATTTTGGGAGGCACTGTGGAATTCTTAATTTCCTCTGTGGAGGCGCTGTAATGAATTTTCACACTTTACCACCAGGTTTTCCCACAGATTACTTGGGAGAACCAGCAGAGGAATCCATTTGTGATCATATTTATGAATGACTTCTATCAAATAGGGATTGTTCACAGTGGAGAACCCCTTTAAATCTGAATGGGCCGACATCTACATATAGGTTTTATGTTCCTAAATGATTCTCCGGCGTTTCCTATGTGACATGCACGTCTGTCGTCTAGAACTATTGCCGATCTGCTTTTTTCTTCTAGTTGTAACCTTCCGTATTGTCTATATTCCAGGCTGCCGCCTACGCCTCAGAAGATGGCGTGTTAACCGAAGCCATGATCGATGCCCGCGTGGCCGACGCCATCCGGCAGCACCAACAGAAGATGGAATGGCTGAAAGCAGAGGGCAAGGGTGAGGGAAAAGATCCTGAAAGAAACCCTCTGCTTCCTCATCTACAGGGAACACCTGTATGAAAGGCCGGGAATGTCTCGGTGACCAGTGAACGCCGGCCTCGTGATTATCCAACTGCTGCCCATGAACCGATCAGCCGCGTGCCTTCTCTGTATCCGTGAGGACAAAATGGAGCAATGGCTGCAAATCTCACAGCTCGTCCTTTCAGGAAACGCCATGTCATCTTCACCAGTCATTCCCCGACGAACGTCTCTTATTTTTTATATATTTGTTTTAGGGTACCCATAATTATTAGTGTTTTCTAGATATGTCAGACATTCGTTTAAGCCTGAATGAAGCTGCTGTAAAGTGATCTCTGAATGGAGAGAATTATGTCATTGTAAAAATCTACAGACTTCTATATAAATACGATGAACTCAGCCGCTCAGCACGTCTCTGTATTATTATATTGTGCCGTCACATTGCTTTTTAGATGGGATTCCACATTTTCTTACTATGATCTAATTAGATCCCTCACATATACGGCATAAACTTTACTATCTACTTTACCAATCTTGTCCTGAAGAGTGGGGTTTCGGACATGCAGGTAGACCCTGCTTTACAGAAGGAGATCAGCCACAAACTTGTCTTTAAAGATGACCTGTCATTTACCGTTTATATAACCTAAATATATTTCCACTTGGTGTAAATGCCGCTGTTCTCCTGAATCAGGTGATGCTCTTCTTTTGTTTCTTCACATCTCCATTCCAGAGATATGGCACCTTCTTCACTGTATGAAAATCTATTCTTGTTACCCAAGCAGGTGTGGTCAGGGATGTAACAGTCGCAGAGGTCGCGACCGGGGGTGGGGGTACAAGGGCCTGCAGACCCCAGCGCCTACTTCAGCTGGATGTGCGTCCGACGGAGCACATCCAGCTGAAATGTATTGCAGCACAGAGACCCGTCAGGTCCCTGCACTACAATATAAGCTGACGGCCAAACCGAGGCAGGCAACGGACGTCTGCTTTCGTGACTGGCAGCACGTGACAGTGATGTCATGCATAGCCATAACAGGCAGGCCAATGTCAACTGTTGGCCACTGCGCTAGCTACAGAGGGCACACGACGTGGGAGTGGCCGAAGGTGAGTAGAATTTATATATTTTTTATATATATAATATATAATAATATATATACGTTAGATACCAGGAAGGGGCCAAGGATGGGGAACATGGATGGGGGACATATATACCTGGATGACAAACCTATAAACCAGTATGACCCTTAGGATGGGGACATGTATACCAGTATAGGGGACATTATATATCAGTAAGGGGAACATATATGCCAGGATGGGGTCTAGAAAGATGGACATATATACCAGGATGGCGAACATATATACCAGAATGGTGAACATATAAACCAGGACAGTGCCTAGGATGGGGGCATGTATACCAGTATGGGGGGCATGTATACCAGGATGGGGTCTAGGAAGATTGACTTATTTACCAGGATTGGAGGGGGGCTAGGGGGGGTATATTTACCACAAGATGGGGAACATATATACCAGGGAGGGGGCTAGGAAGATGGACATATTTAAAAGGATAAGGGGGCACATTTACTAGAATGTGAACATATAAACCAGAATCAGCCCAGGATGGGGAAATATCTACCAGTATTGGGGAGATATATACTAGGATGGAGGACATACATACCAGGATGAGGAACATATAAACTAGGATTTGGAACATATTTATCAGGATGGAGGATATTAATGTGTGACCCCCTGACATTGCAGGTAGTCACACATAGGCATCCACATAACACCTTCCCTCACCTAGGTTACATACAGCCGACCTGAAACCCTAGCCACCCCCCTCAGGGCAAGACGGGCACACCAGTGGGCGGGACCAGGCAGTTAGGAAACGCCCACCCAGGGGTCTAGACAGCCCGGGGCGGGAAAACAGAGAGAGCAGTCAAGTCGAAAGTCAAGTTGAAAGGAGTGGAGGCTGGGGGCTAGGTGTAGCTCCAGCGGAGGTGAAGCTCGATTTGACAGGTACCAGGGTCGGAGCCCTGGTGCCTTGGGTAGGTGGCAGACGGTGGTCTCCGTCAGCAGGCGACAGGAAGACGGCAGCCGGAGATCCGAGGTGGACCGGGACAGGGTTGGAGCCCGCCGGTACCGACACCGGAGAACCGACCCGGAAACCGTGCACAGAGGGGGTACTTGGACCCTGAACCGGAACCAACGGCCTAGCTAATTAACCAATTGAGGGCAGGATTTTAGGTCCTGTCCCAACCAAAGTCCCAAAAGCAGACAACAACCCACAGAGAGGGATAGGGCAACCGCCAGGGCCCGATAGATCCCACGCGTCAGCGGGCACGGCTTCTCAGGTACACAACAAGCCGGGAGTGGACTCCCGTATTCCATACCGGGAAGTCCAGCACAAGCAAACACAGTGCAGAGGGAAAAGACGGTGACCACCAGCCCGGGTGGGGGACCAGAGTACAACTGGCCGTGGCGGCCGGCCACCATCACCTTGGTTTACCAAAAGACTCGTGTGATTTATTCAACTGTGAGTAACCAACCATCCCCCTCGTACGTACGGGCGCGCAGGCCCCTGCCATCGCCATTCCCTGCACAGAGCCACTGGGCCCCGGGGTAACCATCCCTACCCACGGAGGGATTAATATCCAGCTGCCATTCCATCTCCCCCGGGGTGTCCCACAAAAACAGCGGTGGTGCCATCTTTCACCACACACCGTGGGTGGCTTCACGAACTGAATACGGCCAAGCCCGTACAACGACGTCCCCCTTTTATTTGGCGTGTCCGCGTGACCCCCGAGTCTGGAGGATCCCTCGAGCCTCACTGCGGGTCCAGATCCGAGCAGCTCGGCTGCTACAGGTGTGGGGTTGGCACACCCCAAAAACTGGCGCCATGAACAGGATTGTAACCCATCCACCTACTTGGTGGAAGTGCGCCTTGTTTTGGACAGTCAGCGGTGATCCGTTTTAAAATTTTGAGAAGTCGCCATTTTGCCGCCATTTTTAGGTGCGAAAACCAACAGCCCAGCGTCTTCTTCCCTGAGAAAAGGGCGCGAAGCTGAAGCCCCGCCCCCTGGGAACGAGGCCGGAAGGAAACCACACCCTGAGGCCGAAAACGAAACTAACCAGCCGCATGAGTGAGTGCTTGCAAAAGACCGAGGGGGACAAGCGGGAAGATGTGCCTAATCCCGATGGTGGAGCCGCGCCGACTGCTGGAGTGGCGGCTCCCCGAGGCGGATTGGTGATTCCCTCGGGAGAACACGAATCAGATCGCTTACCAATGGGAACCGCTGCCTGGCTGGAGTGGGAGCTAGCGAGATTCTGTGTCCGGGTGCGATCACAGTCGCTGCAGCAGGTGCTGGAATGAAAAGTGGAGGTCCAGGGAATGATGGGCCGTGGTGTGGGATCGTGAGAGCCGAGCCGCCCATACAGCGCCGCATTGGGAGAGAGGTACACAGACCATCCTGACCTTATTGACCTGCCCGGAGCCGGAGCCTGTTCCCTACGTGGTGGGAGAGTGCCGGCCGGCACAGCTTCCCGGAGCGACAGCATTACCTGCTATACCACCTCCGTTCCCGATAGAAGTTCAGAGCTCCGGGATGCATTGCAGCTGGTCCGGGGGTGCTGAATCCTGGGTGCCGAGTGAGCCATACGGCCCCATGCAGCAGTGGTAGCGGAACCCCGGCTACCATAGTTGTGCAAGTCCCCATTGGGACCGTTCACCGTAAAGTTCCAGATGTTTAAAAAGTTTTAAAAATGGACCACGGCCGTGAACTGGCAGACCAACACAAAAACTATTGGGCCTTGTAAATAATCCTTTACCACCCTTCTCACCAAGTAGCAGTCTCTGGAGAGGCTGGTTGAAGGAAGGGCCTGCGGTAAAGTCGGCCGAGGCCCAGTCACCACCAAAAAACAGTGACTACCCTCCAGGTCAGGGGTCCCCTGGATGTGGGACCCTTGAGATAGACAGCCGGGGAAGGAACTTTTTACCCAGCCCGTATGGTCGACACCCGGACCTCTTCCTGGACTTGGGCAAGGGGTGCGCACCAGTACTTAGCGGTGGCACCAGGGGGCAGGTTGTTTTGGGTGGGAGTGCGGTGAGAAGTTGCCCGGTCCGTCCCGTCCCGTTTTAGTTGTGTAACGTTTAAGAAAAGTGCCTCCCGTAAGGGAAGAAAAAGAGAATTGTACCAATGTTATTATCCTTGTTACCCCTGTTTTTTTATCTTTTCAGTTCCACTTAAATAAATGGTGGTCGGACAGCCCGCGGACGGTCTGTATTAATGTGGGATGTGGCGCCCTGATATCGCAGGTAGTCACGTATAGGCCCCCCGCATAACACCTTCCCTCACCTAGGTTACATACAGCCGACCTGAAACTCTAGCCACCCCCATCAGAGCAAGACAGGCACACCAGTGGGCGGGACCAGGCAGTTAGGAAACGCCCATCTAGGGGGCTAGACAGCCCGGGGCGGGAAAACAGAGAGAGCAGTTAAGTCAAGTAGAAAGTCAAGTTGAGAGGAGTGGGGGCTAAGTGTAGCTTCAGCGGAGATGAAACTCTATTTGACAGGTACCAGGGTCGGAGCCCTGGTGCCTTGGCTAGGTGGCAGACGATGGTCTCCGTCAACAGGCAACAGGAAGACGGCAGCCGGAGATCCGAGGTGGACCGGGACAGGGTTGGAGCCCGCCGGTACCGACATCGGAGAACTGACCCGGAAACTGTGCACAGAGGGGGTACTTGGACCCTGAAGCCAGGACCGGAACCAACGGCCTAGCTAATTAACCAATTGAGGGCAGGATTTTAGGTCCTGTTCCAACCAAAGTCCCAAAAGCAGACAACCACCCACAAAGAGGGATAGGGCAACCGCCAGGGCCCGATAGATCCCACGGGTCAGCGTCAGCAGGCACGGCTCCTCAGGTACACGACAAGCCGGGAGTGGACTCCCATGTTCCATACCGGGAAGTCCAACACAAGAAAACACAGTGCAGAGGGAAAAGACGGTGACCACCAGCCCGGGTGGGGGACCAGAGTACAACCGACCGCGGCAGCCGACCACCAGCACCTTGGTTTACCAAAAGACTCGTGTGATTTATTCAACTGTGAGTAACCAACCATCCCGTGGTACGTACGGGCGCGCAGGCCCCTGCTATCGCCATTCCCTGCACAGAGCCAGTGGGCCCCGGGGCAACCATCCCTACTGACGGAGGGGTTAACATCCAGCTGTCATTCCATCTCCCTCGAGTGTCCCACAACAGCAGCGATGGTGCCATCTTTCACCACACACCGTGGGTGGCATCACGAACTGAATACGGCCAAGGCCGTACAACTACGTCCCCCTTTTATTTGGCGTGTCCGTGTGACCCCCGGGTCCGGAGGATCCCTCGAACCACACAGCGGGTCCGGATCCGAGCAGTTCTGCTGCTACAGGCGTGGGGCGGCACAAATGCATAATGAAAAGGGATGAGAGATGACACTTCTGTCTTTATAGGATTTAGAATGCTACAAGGGCCCATACATCTGACCAACATATGGGAAGTCCAAATTTATGACCGTGGCCCATATCGGACTCTCGTTACGTCACCAGGTGTAGTTTTCAAGAAATCACCCACAGAAGAGATGAGGACCACTCCCACTTGGCTATAAAGACTAAATTTATATATTGCCCTCCAAAAGTCCAGGTCACACTGGTCGGTTGATTTAACTGATGTTCATTTGGCAACCTGGAAAAATGGTAGGACTCTCTGAATCGACGTGTACCTACACTGAGCAACTGGGAATTTCCAGACATAAAGGACATCTCCTGAACTTTACACCAAGCAACCAAGTCTCCTGCAAGGTGGAAGCTGACCTGCTGTTAAACCTGTTCATTCACATATGTAAAGGAGGATATCCAGGGCACTGATCCGCATCAAATATAGAGGAAGATAATAAGTCCTTCAGTATCGGCTGGGAAATCTTGCTCTGCAGTGCCGCTGATGCAGTCAGAGTTATGACATATAAGTAGCAAAGAAAAAACATCAGGCACTCACCAGAGCTTGCTTGTGCAGGTTTATGATTTATTCAATCATTCGGGCTTTCATGTGCATAAGGGCTGGTGGGGAGGGAGAGGACGCTAGGCACGTCCACCGACGACGGCCGTTTCGCACCCGTCTGGTGCATCAGACGGGTGCGAAACGGCCGTCGTCGGTGGACGTGCCTAGCGTCCTCTCCCTCCCCACCAGCCCTTATGCACATGAAAGCCCGAATGATTGAATAAATCATAAACCTGCACAAGCAAGCTCTGGTGAGTGCCTGATGTTTTTTCTTTGCTACTTACCTGTTCATTCACATACTTGGGCAATTTTTTTCTGGTCTACCAGCATACATTTGTCATTATAAAATAACTGTTCAAACCAAGCACAGGGGCTCGGTGCACCCTTAGCGTGGCCAAGCAGTTGAATGCACCTTCCCTCCCTTTAGTGTTTTCCATCTATCTCCATCCCCATCTGTCACTCAAAGAACAGGAGGCGAAGGTAGGTGGGAAAGTGCACTGAACTGTATGGAGCTCCTGTGCTTGGTTTGAACAGTCATTTTGTACTAAGAGATTCGCTGTAAAGGAGTGCTGCTATTTCAGAAGTCATACATGTAGTATTGGCTTATCTTTGTTAGACTCTATACAACGCTGCTGTATTTTGACATATAGTCATCTGGTAATAAGATGTAGACCTTTTTATATTGGAGCATATGAGCCGTAGACCTCACTGCATGCCGATATATCTAAAATATAAACCTGTGTGTGTGTGTGTGTGTGTGTGTGTGTGTGTGTGTGTCTGGTAAAGGAATCAGCACCGTCGCATTTACAATCACAAAGTTTTGCACAGCGACCTCATTTGACTCAGGGAAACATCATAGACTGTTTTCAGGGCAATATTTAACCCCACACTTTTAGCGATTTGCTAAAAAAAAAAACCTGCTTACATTAAAGTCAATGGAGCTGGGAACATATCTGTTATTATAGACTCCTATCATGGACAGAGAAAGGAGAACACAGAGACACACATACACAGACAAAAAGAGACACACAGAAAAAGATATGTCGCGGGCGGAGGAGGGGACGCCGCGCTCTCCCACTGCTCGGGTCTGGCTGCGGCTGCTGCGGCCTGCTGCTGCTGCTCGGTGGCTCGAGCGATGGGCCGGATCCCGGGGACTCGAGCGGCACTCCTCGCCCGTGAGTGAAAGGGGGCTTTTGGGTGTGGGGATTGTTTATTGTCCGTGACGCCACCCACGGTTGTGGTGATTTGTTGACACCACCGCTGCTCTGTATGGGGATCCCGGGAGGGATGGTATGGAGCAGCCAGTTGTTGTGTTGCCCCTCCGCGGGTAGGGGTTGGTGATCCCGGGGCCCAGTGATGAGGTGGGAGATGCAGGGCTTGGTGGGCGCAGAGACGCGGGGGCAGCGCTGTGCCTTGCGGCACTGTGGTACTCACTCAGCCTGAGACGATGACACAGTTCTCGGTAAAACACACGGCTGGAAAGACGGTTCCCACGGACGGCTGCACTTGCTTTCCCCAGTAGGTGACGGTGACGGTCCCTCTGTCCTGCACCTAAGTTGATAATGGTTGCGATGGGTTCCCACCGGTAACCCGCTCCCCGGCTTGGATATGGGCCGGAGGAGCCCTACTTTGCCCGCAGGCGCTGGCCCTGAGAAACTGGTGCCCTGGCGGTGGCGGTGTCTCTCCGTTGCGGTTGGACTGTTGCCTTCAATCGGGACTTGGTTGTTAGGAAACAGACGTCCCCTTCACTGACGGATTTGGCAAATTATGGCGACTCCTAGCCTTGCCGGGATCCGAAAGGCCCCTGCCCTGGTGCTGACTGTTCTTCGTATACTGCTCCAGACCGCCGGGTCACCACCCATCCGCGATCCTTCCAGCAACCTCCGAGCAGTCCCCTTGCAGACTATCACCGCCGTCTGCTGACCTTGCTGTCACTGTCCGGGGCACACACCCGGACCAACTTCAGGCTTTACTACTGTCACTTTTCTGTCACTTCAGCTTTCTCTTTAGCTCCACTACTGCATCCTTCTACTTCACTCCCCTAACTTGAACTCTGTTCCTCACTCAAGCTCTGCCTGAGCTAAACTCTATCTGCCTGGTTCTCCCGCCTCCAGGGCTGTGTACTCCTCGGTGGGCGGAGCCAACCGCCTGGCCCACCCCCTGGTGTGAACATCAGCCCCTGGAGGAAGGCAACAAGGGTTTTAGTTTGAATTGGTGTTCCTAACTGGGGTGTAGGGTGTGGTGGTGTGATGACCTGTGACCCCTGGCTTGCCCAGGGCGTCACAGATACACATACACAGAAAGACACACAGCCAAAAAGAGACACACTGAAAAAGTTACATACAGTGCTGGCCAAAAGTATTGGCACCCCTGCAATTCTGTCAGATAATACTCAGTTTCTTCCTGAAAATGATTGCAATCACAAATTCTTTGGTATTATCTTCATTTATTTTGCTTGCAATGAAAAAACACAAAAGAGAATGAAACAAAAATCAAATCATTGATCTTTTCACACAAAACTCCAAAAATGGGCAAAAGTATTGGCACCCTCAGCCTAATACTTGGTTGCCCAAGCTTTAGCCAAAATCACTGCGCACAACCGCTTCCAATAACCATCAATGAGTTTCTTACAATGCTTTGCTCGAATTTTAGACCATTCTTCTTTGGCAAACTGCTCCAGGTCCCTGAGATGTGAAGGGCGCCTTCTCCAAACTGCCATTGTGAGATCTCTCCACAGGTGTTCTATGGGGTTCAGGTCTGGACTCATTGCTGGCTACTTTAGTAGTCTCCAGTGCTTACTCTCAAACCATTTTCTAGTGCTTTTTGAAGTGTTTTTGGGTCATTGTCCTGCTGGAAGACCCATGACCTCTGAGGGAGACCCAGCTTTCTCACACTGGGCCCTACATTATGCTGCACAATTTGTTCGTAGTCTTCAGACTTCATAATGCCATGCACACGGTCAAGCAGTCCAGTGCCACAGGCAGCAAAGCAACCCCAAAAATCAGAGAACCTCCGCCATGTTTCATTGTAGGGACCGTGTTCTTTTCTTTGAATGCCTCTTTTTTTTTTTTTTCCTGTAAACTCTATGTTGACGGCTTTTCCCAAAAAGCTCTACTTGTGTCTCATCTGACCAGAAAACATTCTTCCAAAACGTTTTAGGCTTTCTCAGGCAAATTTTGGCAAACTCCAGCCTGGCTTTTTTATGTCTCGAGGTAAGAAGTGGGGTCTTGCTGGGTATCCTACCATACAGTCCCTTTTCATTCAGACGCCGACGAATAGTACGGGTTGACACTGTTGTACCCTCGGACTGCAGGGCAGCTTGAACTTGTTTGGATGTTACTCGAGGTTCTTTATCCACCATCCGCACAACTTTGCGTTGAAATCTCTCGTCACATTTTCTTTTCCTTCCACATCTAGGGAGGTTAGCCACAGTGCCATGGGCTTTACACTTCTTGATGACACTGCGCACCGTAGACACAGGAACTTTCAGGTGTTTGGAGATGGACTTGTAGCCTTGAGATTGCTCATGCTTCCTCACAATTTGGATTCTCAAGTCCTCAGGCAGTTCTTTGGTCTTCTTTCTTTTCTCCATGCTCAATGTGGTGCACACAAGGACACAGGACAGAGGTTGAGTCAACTTTAATCCATGTCAACTGGCTACAAGTGTGATTTAGTTATTGCCAACACCTGTTAGGTGCCACAGGTAAGTTACAGGGGCTGTTAATAATACAAATTACAGAAGCATCACATGATTTTTCAAACAGTGCCAATACTTTTGTCCACCCCCTTTTTTACGTTTGGTGTGGAATTATGTCCAATTTGGCTTTATGACAATTTTTTTTTTTTTTTTTATTGAAGACAAATTAAATGAAGATAATAATACCAAAGAATTTGTATATTGGCTGTTTTGACAGCATGGATAATTATCTGTAAAATAATTTTCTGGTAACACATTTTATTTTGTTACAGTTAAGCATAGTTACTATCCCGGGCAACGCCGGGTAATACAGCTAGTTTAATATATTTGGGGCTATACATACACGGTGTGAAGAGACCCCTCATCTATAGGGAGTGGATGTATCTGGTGTTTACTATGTCCGCAGCGTCTCTGCACCACTGCGCTCCCTTCCTCCGGGGTCCATCGTTCTGCAGATGTTGATATGAATAGGACGCTTATTACATTGTGCCTGTAATGCAGAAAAACATCTGCTGCCCAAGCGAGAACCGGATGTGTCCGAAATCTGTTAGCTTCTCCTTATTATATCAGCACTATTACTTTTTGTCTATTCGATTAGCCTTCTTTCTCACTATAGACTTGAAAATGAGGAACCCTCTATATTATATAATCAGGCGCCCCAGTGAAGCTGTATGAGGCATCTTTATTTCCAGAGAACAGAGAAAGTATTGATTTCAGTAAAAATGGTGTAATACTTAATTCCGCCTGCGGAGGCACTGCAGATAAATGGACCACTTTGTGCCTGTTTGTGCTGCCGATCACAAGTGATCAATGCGTTTTTAAGTAGCAGGACAAGCTGTGTTCATCCTATTATTTGGGTGAACCCTTTTCGTAATAAGAGATTATCCAAAGCTGAGGACCACTATATTTTACTTATGAGTCAATATTATTACTAAGCAGAATTGTTGGGGACAGAAGGATGACAACAGAATTGTGGGGGGCAGGAGGGTGACAACAGAATTGTGGGGGGCAGAAGGGTGACAACAAAATTGTGGGGGGCAGAAGGGTGACAACAGAATTGTGGGGGAAGAAGGGTGACAACAGAATTGTGGGGCGCAGAAGGCTGACAACAGAATTGTGGGGGGCAGAAGGGTGACAACAAAATTGTGGGGGGGGGGCAGAAGGTTGACAACAGAATTGTGGGGGGCAGAAGGATGACAACAGAATTGTCGGGGGAAGAAGGGTGACCACAGAATTGTCGGGGGAAGAAGGGTGACCACAAAATTGTTGGGGGAAGAAGGTTGACCACAGAATTGTCGGGGGCAGAAGGCTGACAACAGAATTGTCAGGGGCAGAAGGGTGACGACAGAATTGTGGGGGGCAGAGGGGTGACGACAGAATTGTGGGGTGCAGAGGGGTGACGACAGAATTGTGGGGGGCAGAGGGGTGACAGAATTGTGGGGGGCAGAGGGGTGACGACAGAATTGTGGGGGGCAGAGGGGTGACAACACAACTGTTGGGGGTAAAAAGGTGACAACAGAATTGTCGGGGGCAGAAGGGGGATAACAGAATTGTCGGGGGCAGAAGGGTGACAACAGAATTGTGGGGGGCAGAAGGGTGACAACCCCTACTAGCGTTTCAGCGGCACACGCGGTTGTCGCCCAGCTTTCTCACGTCGGCATAAACAGCTCTGTAACCACAGAAGGCAGCTGAATAATTCATATTTGCTCAATGTATTGAAATCTGTTCTCTGCGCTGTCCTATAGAGATTTCAGTGACTCATTCCTATACGAATACAGGAATCTCCGTCTACTGCAGGAAACCATGGACTGTAACCCCCCTCCCCCCATACTCACTGCCCAAATATTCATCCACATTCAGACAGCGCTGCCAAATGAAGACAAATCTCTTTATTAACACCAGTATCGGCCCTGGAATCCTGGCCTTCAAGACACATTGCTCATCTAACCCCTACACAAGTCTTTCTGGCATCTTATTTCATGCCCCAGTGGCTAGTGAGCGGCAGATCAAGTTGGTCAGGGTGACAACTAAATGAATCCGGCTCTAGTTTGTGTAAAAAAAAAATGCTTCTCAACAATTTCCACATATATATATATATATATATATATATATATATTTATATTATTTTAGTGTGTGTGTATGCAATGTATGCTGTAAATATATATGATCACACATATATCTTTGTCCATACATTAGATTTTATATATATATATATATTTATATATATTTGTGTATATATATATATATATATATAATCTATTTAATGTATACGCGCACACACAGGTATGTGTGTGACTGATTATATATATCACACAAATATCTGTGTGTGTGTGTATGTGTGTATATACATTTGATAAATAAATAAATATCTATACTAGCCGTAGTACCCGGCGTTGCCCGGGATAGTGACTGTCTCTCTGTTTCTCTAACAGTCTCCGTCTTTCTCCCTTTCTGTCTGTCTCTCTCTCTCTGCCTGTCTGTTTGTCTGTATCTTTCTCTTTCTGTGTCTGTCTGTCTGTCTCTCTCTATCTCTTTGTCTCTTTCCTTGTCTCTCTGTTTCTCTACCAGTCTGTCTGTCTCCCTTTCTGTCTGTCTCTTTCCCTGTGTCTCTTTGCCTGTGCTTGTCTCTCTCTGTCTTTCTCTGTCTCTTTCCCTGTGTCTGTCTCTTTCCCTGTGTCTGTCTCTTTCCCTGTGTCTGTCTCTTTCCCTGTGTCTGTCTCTTTCCCTGTGTCTGTCTCTTTCCCTGTGTCTGTCTCTTTCCCTGCGTCTGTCTCTTTCCCTGCATCTGTCTCTTTCCCTGCGTCTGTCTCTTTCCCTGTGTCTGTCTTTCCCTGTGTCTGTCTCTTGCCCTGTGTCTGTCTCTTGCCCTGTGTCTGTCTCTTGCCCTGTCTCTTTGTCTGGCTCTGTTTGCCTCTGTCTGTCTCTTTCCCTGGCTGCATTGTGACATTCCATTTAAGAGCTGGCTACGCATTCTTCTGAAGTTCTGGCTGCACTGTGGCTCCCAGCTCCACTGACTTTAATGGAGGCAGGTTTTTTGGCAAATAATCGTAAAGCACAAAGTTAAAATTTCCCCTCAAAACATAGTCTATGACGTTCCCTGAGTCATATGGGGTGTCTGTGTAAAATTTCGTGATTGTACATGCGACGGTGCGAATTCCTTTAGCAGACATACATACAATCAGCTTTATATATTAGATATATATATATATATATATATATATATATATATATATATATATATATATAAAATAACATTTTTAAAGTACAGTATAAGCAGAAAAAATGCTACTTAAAAACGTGCATTTTTACATGCAATTTCTTTATCGTTCCTATGGGAGACCCAGACAATGGGTGTTTAGCTTCTGCTTCCGGAGGACACACAAAGTACTACACTTAAAAGCGTAGCTCCTCCCTCTGAGCTTATACACCCCCTGGAGAACCAGATCTAGCCAGTTTATCGCTTTGTGTTCAGGAGGCATACAGTTAGGTCCAGAAATATTTGGACAGTGACACAAGTTTTGTTATTTTAGCTGTTTACAAAAACATGTTCAGAAATACAATTATATATATAATATGGGCTGAAAGTGCACACTCCCAGCTGCAATATGAGAGTTTTCACATCCAAATCGGAGAAAGGGTTTAGGAATCATAGCTCTGTAATGCATAGCCTCCTCTTTTTCAAGGGACCAAAAGTAATTGGACAAGGGACTCTAAGGGCTGCAATTAACTCTGAAGGCGTCTCCCTCGTTAACCGGTAATCAATGAAGTAGTTAAAAGATCTGGGGTTGATTACAGGTGTGTGGTTTTGCATTTGGAAGCTGTTGCTGTGACCAGACAACATGCGGTCTAAGGAACTCTCAATTGAGGTGAAGCAGAACATCCTGAGGCTGAAAAAAAAAGAAAAAATCCATCAGAGAGATAGCAGACATGCTTGGAGTAGCAAAATCAACAGTCGGGTACATTCTGAGAAAACAGGAATTGATTGGTGAGCTTGGGAACTCAAAAAGGCCTGGGCGTCCACGGATGACAACAGTGGTGGATGATCACCGCATACTTTCTTTGGTGAAGAAGAACCCGTTCACAACATCAACTGAAGTCCAGAACACTCTCAGTGAAGTAGGTGTATCTGTCTTTAAGTCAACAGTAAAGAGAAGACTCCATGAAAGTAAATACAAAGGGTTCACATCTAGATGCAAACCATTCATCAATTCCAAAAATAGACAGGCCAGAGTTAAATTTGCTGAAAAACACCTCATGAAGCCAGCTCAGTTCTGGAAAAGTATTCTATGGACAGATGAGACCAAGATCAACCTGTACCAGAATGATGGGAAGAAAAAAGTTTGGAGAAGAAAGGGAACGGCACATGATCCAAGGCACACCACATCCTCTGTAAAACATGGTGGAGGCAACGTGATGGCATGGGCATGCATGACTTTCAATGGCACTGGGTCACTTGTGTTTATTGATGACATAACAGCAGACAAGAGTAGCCGGATGAATTCTGAAGTGTACCGGGATATACTTTCAGCCCAGATTCAGCCAAATGCCGCAAAGTTGATCGGACGGCGCTTCATAGTACAGATGGACAATGATCCCAAGCATACAGCCAAAGCTACCCAGGAGTTCATGAGTGCAAAAAAGTGGAACATTCTGCAATGCCCAAGTCAATCACCAGATCTTAACCCAATTGAGCATGCATTTCACTTGCTCAAATCCAGACTTAAGACGGAAAGACCCACAAACAAGCAAGACCTGAAGGCTGCGGCTGTAAAGGCCTGGCAAAGCATTATGAAGGAGGAAACCCAGCGTTTGGTGATGTCCATGGGTTCCAGACTTAAGGCAGTGATTGCCTCCAAAGGATTCGCAACAAAATATTGAAAATAAAAATATTTTGTTTGGGTTTGGTTTATTTGTCCAATTACTTTTGACCTCCTAAAATGTGGAGTGTTTGTAAAGAAATGTGTACAATTCCTACAATTTCTATCAGATATTTTTGTTCAAACCTTCAAATTAAACGTTACAATCTGCACTTGAATTCTGTTGTAGAGGTTTCATTTCAAATCCAATGTGGTGGCATGCAGAGCCCAACTCGCGAAAATTGTGTCACTGTCCAAATATTTCTGGACCTAACTGTACATCCACACATGCATTTTCATCTGATTTTTGATTTTTGGAAAGAGTTTGAAGAAAAGCGGGTCCAAGTCTGGACCCCCGACATGTCCCTTCTCACCCCACTGTGTCGACGGTGTTGTTAAGGTTGATTCCAAGGCTGGAGCCTTACATGCCGCGCTCCTTCACCATCCCTCCTGGGCTCTGGCTTGAAGTGGGAGCCAGCACGGTTCTCCATGCTTGGCAGAAGACCGGTCTCCATCCGCAGCCCTTCAGGATCCTGCTGGACCGGAGCACTCATCCCCAGGGACTTGGAACCCTGCGTCTCAGCAAGCTAAGTACCTGAGGCGTTTATATATTGGGGGTCCCTGTACTTTATTGTTGTGGGAGAGTGTGCTGATTGTGTTTTATGACATTTCCGGCGGGTTCTCTGGCTGTCGCCTGAGAACCGCGCCGATGGTGCCTGCGCGCCGGCCGCACCGCTCAAATTTAGGCCCCGGCTTCGCCGGAGGCCTAGTTTCGGTTTCTCTGCCCTCGCATGTCACTCATGCAGAGGGACAGGCTCGGCTCCGCCCGGCGGCCGTTCTGCACAGGGGAGGGACACTCCTCACTGCAATGTATGTCCCCTCCCCTGTAGGTCTCTATGGCCCTCCAGATCCCGCTCCCAAGCAAGTCCCGCCCCCTCTCCTCGCTCCGGCGGCCATTTTCTCAGCGTTCCCCCTGCGATCAGTCATTGCAGCGCTGGTCTGCAGCATCCCTGCTGAGGTGCTGTGCTTGGGGGTCCGGGCTTCGGGATCTGGAGGGCACACAACACCGCACCAGCGGTCTGGTAAGCCACAACCTCTGGTTGTGGACCTCTGTATATACTCTCTGGGGGTCATTCTCTGGCAGAGCCCCCACTCCAGCAGCATGTCTCACACGAGGAGCAAGGCTCCAAAGCTGTATTCAGTATGCACTGCATGTAAGCTCCTACTGCCTGAACCGAGCACCTATCAACATTGTGATGCCTGCTCTAACCTGACGGTGCCTCAGCCTGGAGTCTCACTCCCAGTGGTCTCTCAGGCTGCTCCTGCTCCTGTGGCTGAACCCCCGGCTTGGGTAGAATCCTTTTCTAGGTCTATCTCCCAGTCTTTTGCCGTCTCCATGGGACTTCTGTCCAGGACTTTGCTGAATATGCATCAGCCCCCTTCACAGGGTGCCTCTGCTGCTAGGGGTCTCTCAGGACCGGAGCTCACAGAGGATTCATCATCTGGTCCCAGACCTCGTCCTTCTAAGAAGAGACACAGGGTTCCCTCTCCTTCCTCGTCCCGCGGCTCTGATTCAGGAGCTGACTCGCAGGACGAGTAGGATGCCTTTACGGGGGGCTCGGAGGTTAACTCCATGTACCCCATTGATCTGTCCGAAAGTGACTCAGATGTTAGTGATTTGATTGCGTCCATTAATTCTGTACTGGATCTCAATCCGCCAGTATCAGAGGAACAACCCTCTCTGGCAGAAAAGCACCAGTTTACCTCGCCTAAAAGGGCAAAGAGTGTGTTCTTTAACCACTCCAGTTTTCAGGCCGCTGTGACCAAGCCCAGGGCCTGTCCTGAAAAATGCTTCCCAAAGCGTGGTTCTGATGACCGTTTTCCCTTTCCACCTGAGGTGGTCAAGGAGTGGGCTCATTCCCCAAAGGTAGACCCCCCGGTGTCTAGACTCTCAGCCCGGACCGTTGTATCGGTGGCTAATGGCACCTCTCTTAAGGATTCCACTGACCGCCAGATTGACCTTCTGGCCAAATCTGTATATGAAGCGGCAGGGGCCTCGTTCTCCCCGACTTTTGCAGCAGTGTGGGCTCTCAAAGCCATCTCTGCTTCTCTAGAGGGGATGCATTCCCTCGCCAGGGAATCTATGCCCGAAATGGTTACCTTAACTTCCCAAGCTTCAGCTTTTTCATCCTTTGCCATGTCTGCCATGCTGGAGGCTTCTCACCGCACTGCGGTGGCTTCGGCTAATTCCCTCGCTATCCGCAGGATCTTGTGGCTTCGAGAGTGGAAGGCAGATGCTTCTTCAAAGAAGTACCTTGCTGGACTCCCTTTTGCTGGGTCCCGGCTGTTCGGTGAACAGCTGGATGAAATTATTAAGGAAGCTACTGGCGGGAAGAGTACTTCCATGCCACAAACCAAAACCAGGAAACCTGTCCAGGGCAGGAATCAGTCGAGGTTTTGTTCCTTTCGTTCCTCCAACTGGTCGTCCTCTAAGCCCTCGGCCTCGTCCACTAACTCAACCAAGGACCAGAAATCCAACTGGCGCCCAAAAGCGCGTCCACAAAAGACCGCAGGAGGTGCTGCCGCCAAGGCAGCGTCCTCGTGACTATCTGTCCGCTCCAGCAACATCCTTAGTCGGTGGCAGGCTCTCCCACTTTGGCGACGCGTGGTTTCAACACGTCTCCGATCAGTGGGTGCGGGATATCATCTCCCACGGCTACAGGATAGAATTCTCTTCCAGCCCGCCAAACAGATTTTTTCTGTCAACTCCCCCCTGCTCCAAGGCCGCCGCCTTCTCTCAGGTCGTGGCATCCTTGCAGGCCAATGGAGTAATTGTACCGGTTCCCGCCCGGGAACGGTTCAGAGGTTTCTACTCAAATCTATTCCTAGTCCCCAAAAAGGACGGTTCCTTCCGGCCCATCCTGGATCTCAAGCTTCTCAACAAGCATGTTCAGGTGCGGCATTTTCGCATGGAGTCTCTGCGATCAGTCATTGCCTCAATGACCCAAGGGGATTTCCTGGCATCCATCGACATCAGAGATGCCTATCTGCATGTGCCAATTGCAGTTTCACACCAGCGTTGGCTACGTTTTGCAATCGGAGAGGAACATTTCCAATTCGTGGCTCTCCCCTTCGGGTTAGCCACGGCCCCTCAGGTATTCACCAAGGTCATGGCAGCAGTGATTGCGGTTCTGCACCTCCAGGGGTTGGCAGTGATTCCTTACCTGGACGACCTTCTAGTCAAGGCTTCATCCAGCGCAGACTGTCAGCAGAGTGTCTCGCTCACTCTCGCCACTCTAGCCCAATTCGGGTGGCTTGTCAATCTTCCCAAATCCACTCTGACTCCGACCCAGAGTCTCATGTACCTAGGGATGCAGTTCGAGACTCTGCCGGCACTTGTGAAGTTGCCCTTAGTCAAACAGCAGTCCCTCCAACTGGCGGTGCGCTCTCTGCTGAGGCCCCGCCGTTATTCCCTCAGGCGCCTGATGCAGGTGCTGGGTCAGATGGTGGCGTCAATGGAGGCTGTTCCCTTTGCCCAGTTCCATCTGCGTCCCCTGCAGCTGGACATTCTCCGCTGTTGGGACAAGCGGCCTTCCTCCTTGCACAGGTTAGTGGCTCTGTCGCCACAGACCAGGAGCTCTCTTCAGTGGTGGCTTCGGCCCCTCTCTCTGTCTCAGGGGCGCTCCTTTCTGGCCCCGTCCTGGGTGATCCTCACCACGGATGCCAGTCTATCTGGCTGGGGAGCGGTATGTCTCCACCACCGAGCGCAGGGCACTTGGACTCCGTCCGAGTCAGCCCTTTCGATCAATGTGCTGGAAACCAGAGCCGTGCTTCTGGCTCTCCTAGCTTTTCACCACCTGTTGGCGGGCAAGCACATCCGAGTCCAGTCAGACAACGCGACAGCAGTTGCCTACATCAATCACCAAGGCGGGACACGCAGCCGCCTGGCAATGTTGGAGGTACAACGCATCCTTCAATGGGTGGAGGACTCCAAGTCCACCATATCCGCAGTCCACATTCCAGGTGTGGAAAACTGGGAGGCAGATTATCTCAGCCGTCAAACCGTGGACAGTGGCGAGTGGTCCCTGCACCCGGCAGTTTTTCAGTCAATCTGCCGCAAATGGGGCACTCCGGACGTGGACCTAATGGCATCCCGTCACAACAACAAAGTTCCCGTTTACGTGGCTCGCTCCCACGATCCTCAGGCATTCGCCACGGACGCTCTGGTTCAAGACTGGTCCCAGTTTCGTCTGTCCTACGTGTTTCCCCCTCTAGCTCTCTTGCCCAGAGTCCTGCGTAAGATCAGAATGGAGGGCCGTCGAGTCATCCTCATTGCTCCGGACTGGCCCAGGCGAGCTTGGTACCCAGACCTGCTCCATCTGTCCGTAGAGGTGCCGTGGCATCTTCCGGACCGTCCAGACCTTCTCTCACAAGGTCCGTTTTTCCGCCAGAATTCTGCGTCTCTCAGATTGACGGCGTGGCTCTTGAGTCCTGGATCTTGATGGCTTCTGGTATCCCTCCTGAAGTCATCTCCACTATGACTCGGGCCCGTAAGTCTTCCTCCGCCAAGATCTATCACAGGACTTGGAAAATTTTCCTGTCCTGGTGTCGCTCTTCCGGCCATCCTCCTTGGCCTTTTTCCTTGCCGACCCTTCTGTCCTTTCTACAGTCCGGTCTGCAGCTGGGACTGTCCCTCAACTCTCTCAAGGGACAAGTCTCGGCTCTGTCAGTGCTGTTCCAGCGGTGTATCGCCCGGCTGGCTCAGGTCCGCACCTTCATGCAGGGCGCGTCTCACATCATTCCACCTTACCGGCAGCCCTTGGATCCCTGGGACCTCAATTTGGTTCTCACGGTTTTGCAGAAACCCCCCTTTGAGCCTCTTAAGGAGGTTTCTTTGTTTCGTCTTTCACAGAAAGTGGTCTTTCTAGTGGCCATAACTTCCCTCAGGAGAGTCTCCGATTTGGCTGCGCTCTCTTCGGAGTCACCTTTTTTGTTTTTTCATCAAGACAAGGTGGTTCTCCGTGTGACTCCGGACTTTCTTCCTAAGGTGGTCTCTCCTTTCCACCTTAACCAGGACATTACCCTACCTTCCTTTTGTCCGGCTCCTGTTCATCGCTTTGAAAAAGCGTTGCATACTCTGGATCTGGTGCGTGCTCTCCGGATCTATGTGTCTCGCACTGCTGCTCTTAGGCGGTGCACCTCTCTTTTTGTGCTAACCACAGGTCGGCGCAAGGGCCTCTCTGCTTCTAAGCCGACCTTAGCCTGTTGGATTAGGTTGACCATTTCGGATGCCTACCAGTGTTCTCAGGTGCCTCCCCCGCCGGGGATCAAGGCACACTCGACCAGAGCTGTCGGTGCCTCTTGGGCTTTCAGGCACCAGGCTACGGCTCAACAAGACTGTCAGGCTGCCACTTGGATTAGCCTGCATACCTTTTCAAAGCACTACCAAGTGCATGCTCATGCTTCGGCAGATGCGAGCTTGGGCAGACGCATCCTTCAGGCGGCTGTCGCCCATTTGTGAAGTTAGGCTCCGCCTACTTCTTAGTTTTTCTGTTTATTCCCACCCATGGACTGCTTTGAGACGTCCCATTGTCTGCGTCTCCCATAGGAACGATAAAGAAAAAGAGAATTTTGTTTACTTACCGTAAATTCTTTTTCTTATAGTTCCATATTGGGAGACCCAGCTCCCTCCCTGTTGCCTGTTGGCAATTTCTTGTTCCGCGTGTTTTCACCAGTTGTTGTTGTGGACAGAGTCTCCGGTTGTTCCGGTTCTTGCTCTGTTTTACTTGTGGGTGGCTATTCTCCTTCAGCTTTTGCACTAAACTGGCTAGATCTGGTTCTCCAGGGTGTGTATAAGCTCAGAGGGAGGAGCTACACTTTTAAGTGTAGTACTTTGTGTGTCCTCCGGAGGCAGAAGCTAAACACCCATTGTCTGGGTCTCCCAATACGGAACTATAAGAAAAAGAATTTACGGTAAGTAAACAAAATTCTCTTTTTTATACCTTTTGGATATGTTTTTACTGGTTTTTTTTCTGCAAAATTTTGTGATTGTACATGCAACGGTGCAAATTCCTTTGGCATACAAACATATATACATCTAATATATAAAGCTATGTGTGTGTGTATGTCCGGGATTGGCATCCGCACCGTCGCAGCTACAGCCACAACATTTTTCACACTCACACTTCTGGACCCCGAGAGCGTCATAGGCTATATTTTGAGGGAAAACTTAAACCCCGCTCTTTACAGTTATTCACCAAAAAACCTGCCTCCATTAAAGCGAATGGAGCTGGGAGCCACAGTGCAGCCAGAACTTCAGAAGAATGCGCAGCCACGCCCTTATATGGAATGTTGGTGTGTCACAATGCAGCCAGGGAAAGAGGCAGACACAGACAGGGAAAGAGGCAGACACAGACAGGGAAAGAGGCAGACACAGACAGGGAAAGAAACAGACATAGAGGGTAAGAGACAGACACAAAGACAGACACAGACAAAGAGACAGACTGACAGGGAAAGAGAGGGAAAGTGACAGACAGGGAAGGGACAGACAGGGAAAGGGACAGACGGGGAAAGTGACCGACGGGGAAAGTGACCGACGGGGAAAGTGACCGACGGGGAAAGTGACCGACGGGGAAAGTGACAGACGGGGAAAGTGACAGACGGGGAAAGGGACAGACGGGGAAAGTGACAGACGGGGAAAGTGACAGACGGGGAAAGTGACAGACGGGGAAAGTGACAGACGGGGAAAGTGACAGACGGAGAAAGGGAGAAAGAGACTGAGACAGACGGAGAAAGAGACTGAGACAGACGGAGAAAGAGACTGAGACAGACGGAGAAGGAGATTGAGACAGACGGAGAAAGAGATTGAGACAGACGGAGAAAGAGATTGAGACAGACGGAGAAAGAGATTGAGACAGACGGAGAAAGAGATTGAGACAGACGGGGAGACAAACAGAGAATGGGAGAGAAACAGATAGACAGTTACTATCCCGGGCAGCGCCGGGTGCTATGTTGTGAGGCGAAATTTTAACGCCGCGCATTCTAATTTACCAATCAATTTTGCCCCTATCTGTTGTGAATGTTAGTTATGTCTTGGCTGCTGGGAGGCTCCCTCTGGTTGCCAGAAAGGGTTTGGACAGAGACCAGGTGGGTTGTGCAGTGGGTGTTTCCTTTCCTAACTCTCTGCTTATTTAAGTCCTGGTCTGATTGCAGGCTGTTGCCAGATGTCAGTTGTTCTTTGTATCTCCAGCCGCTTAATCCTGCTCTACATCACATCCACTCCAGATAAGTGCTTGCTCTTTATTTATTGCCTGGTTCTTTTGCTTATCTGGGTTTGTCATTTGTTGTGGTTGGTTTCAGTTTATTTCCTTCCAGGGATTTTCCCCCTCAGTGGATTGTTGGGGAACTCCCTGCAGTTCTGTGTGGAGTATAGCTCCTTTGGGTCCATGTGTTTGTGGCTTGTTGAATTTGTTATAATTCTTGTTTTCTGTTCATTGGTATGACAAGGGCACCTGGTATAGGACGGAGTTCAGATCGAGCGATCTGAGGGCCTTTTTGTACTATCAGGAAGTTGGTATTTTGCAGGGTTTTTCTCTGGCCACCATCAGTCCCTTTCCTGTCCTTTCCTATTTTAGTCAGCGGGGGCCTCACCTTTTGCTAATCCTGTCATCTACCTGTGTATTGTGTTTTTCCTATATCACCGCAGTCTTTGAATGTGGGGGGCTTGCTATTCTTGTCTATTTTCTGAGGCAGAGAGTTATTCATCTTTCCTACCTTTAGGATAGTTAGTTCTCCGGCTGGGTTCGTGGTGCACAGGATGTTAGTTCACCCCTCGGCTACTTCTAGTTGTGTTGGTTAGTAAGGGGATGGCGGCCAGATTAGTTGCCAATGCTCTTGTCACCTTTTGCCAATGATTTGTGGTGATCTTCCATGGTTCCGGATCATAACAGTATATCCGGCCAAACAAATTTAAAGGGTACTCTTAAGAAGGAAAAAAAAAAACTGCTGTGAGAATTTTTTTTTTTGGTGTTTTTCCTCTTCTTCTTTGGGTTCTGTGGAAGATTTCTTTTGTCTAGCATGGATGAATTGGGTGAGCGTGTTGCTCATCTTGATGCTAAGGTTCGTCGTATAGAGTCTTATCTTGCACAGACTCCCCTTGCAGAGCCTAAAATTCCCGTTCCTGAATTTTTTTCGGGAGATTGGTCGAGATTTTTGAGCTACAAAAATAATTGTAAATTATTTTTTGACCTGCGCCCTAAGTCCTCAGGGAATCCCGTACAGCAGGTTAAGATTGTCATCTCCTTGCTGCGTGGTGACCCTCAGGACTGGGCCTTCTCTTTAGCGTCTGATGATCCGATTCTCAATGATGTGGACTCCTTTTTTCAGGCCTTGGGATTATTATATGACAAACCCAATATTGTGGACCAAGCAGAAAAGGTCTTGTTGTCCTTAACTCAGGGTTTGGATTCTGCAGAAACGTTTTGTCAGAAATTTCGTAAGTGGGCGGTCCTTACCAAATGGAATGATGATGCGCTTGTGGCTCTTTTTCGCAAGGGTATTGCGGATGCTGTGAAGGATGTAATGGTAGGATTTCCCGTCCCTTCTGGTCTTTGATGCCTCTATGACCTTGGCCATTCAGATTGATAGGCGTTTACGTGAGCGCAGGAAGATACCTGCTGGTTTTGTGCCTGTGGAACAGCCTTTGGAGCCTATGGAGTGTGATAGGGTCCTTTCTAATGCTAGTCGGCAGGGGTTCAGACGGAAGAATAGACTGTGCTTCTATTGTGGAGACGCTTCTCATAACATCTCTGTCTGCCCTAAACGTGAAAGGAGATTGGCTACTTCTGTTACTGTGGGTTCTTTGCAACCAAAGTTTCTTTTGTCTGTCACATTGATTTGCTCATTGTCTTCTTTATCTGCATTTGCCTTTGAGAACTCAGGGGCAGCGCTCAATTTGATGGATTTTGGGTTTGCTAGGGATTGTGGTTTTCCCATGGTTCCTTTGCAAACTCCTATTCCTTTAAGGGGCATTGATGCTACCCCTTTGGCAGAACATAAACCCCAATTTTGGACCCAGGTGCCTATGAGAGTTGCACCAGTGCATCAGGAAACTTGTACATTTTTAGTATTGCATAATCTACAGGATACCTTGGTACTGGGATTTCCGTGGTTGCAGACCCATAATCCGGTTCTTGACTGGAGATCCTTGTCGGTAGCTAGTTGGGGTTGTCAAGGTTTGCATCAGGACCTTTCCGTGTCGTCCACGTCTGCTCAGGCAGTTGATGTTCCGGCCTTCTTGTCTGATTTCCGTGATGTATTTAATGACCAGGAATCTGATTCTCTGCCCCTACACCGGGACTGTGACTGTGCCATTGAGTTGGTGCCCGGTTGTAAATTTCCCAAGGGGCGGATTTTCAACTTGTCTGTGCCCGAACATGATGCCATGCGGTCATACATCAGAGAATCATTGGAGAAGGGGCACATTCGGCCCTCATCTTCTCCTTTGGGTGCTGGCTTCTTCTTTGTTGCTAAGAAAGATGGTTCGTTGAGGCCTTGTATTGATTACCGTCTTCTTAATAAAATTACAGTCAAATATCAGTACCCTTTGCCTCTGATGTCTGATCTGTTCTCTAGAGTGCAGAGTGCCAAATGGTTTACGAAACTGGATCTCAAGGGTGCGTATAATCTCATCCGTATTAAGGAGGGTGATGAATGGAAGACAGCTTTTAATACTCCTGAGGGGCATTTTGAGTGCCTAGTGATGCCTTTTGGGCTCACTAATGCACCCTCCGTCTTCCAGGCCTTCATGAATGATATTTTTCGGGACCTTATTGGTAAATTTTTGATTGTGTATTTGGATGACATCTTGATTTTTTCTGATGATTGGGACTCTCATGTGGGGCAAGTACGGGAGGTTTTTCAGAGACTTAAGGATAATGCACTGTACGTTAAGGGGTCAAAGTGCCTCTTTGGGGTGAAAAGGATTTCCTTTTTGGGCTTCATCCTGTCTCCCTCCGCTATTGAAATGGACCCGGTTAAGGTTCAGGCTATTTACGACTGGGTGCAACCGACTTCTCTAAAATCCCTGCAGCGGTTTTTGGGGTTTGCTAATTTTTACCGTAAATTTATAGCCAATTTTTCTGCCATTGTCAAACCTCTGACAGATTTGACAAAGAAGGGAGCTGATGCTGAGCATTGGACCCCTGAGGCTATTGTGGCCTTCCAGGAGCTTAAAAGGCGATTCACTTCTGCCCCAGTTCTGCAGCAACCTAATGTGTCTCGCCCATTTCAAGTTGAGATCGATGCCTCAGAGATCGGAGCAGGTGCTGTCCTGTCTCAACGAGACGCTACTTCGGGTAAACTTAAGCCCTGTCCCTTTTTCTCTCGGAAGTTTGCTCCTTCTGAACGGAATTATGATGTGGGGAACCGGGAATTATTGGCTATGAAGTGGGCATTTGAAGAGTGGAGGCATTGGTTGGAGGGGGCTAGGCATCAAGTTGTGGTGCTTACGGACCACAAGAATCTCATCTATCTGGAATCGGCCAAGAGGTTGAATCCTCGGCAGGCCAGGTGGGCTTTGGTTTTTACCCGGTTTAATTTTGTGGTCTCTTTTTTGCCGGGCACCAAGAATGTTAAGGCCGATGCCCTTTCCAGGAGTTTCTGCGCTGACTCTTTGGTGGTTGTCGAACTGTCTACTATCCTGAATGATGGTGTCGTTTTCTCGGCTATTTCGCCTGATCTGCGGTTGTCACTGGCGGAATTTAAGGGGGATAAACCTGAGAGATGTCCTACAGGGAAACTGTTTGTCCCAGACCAATGGAGAGACCGAGTTGTCTCTGAGGTTCATTGCTCTGTTTTGACGGGTCATCCTGGCATTTTTGGTACAAGGGGATCTGGAGTATGAGGTTGAAAAAATTCTGGATTCCCGTCGCAGTAGGCGTCAGCTTCAGTACCTTGTGAAATGGAAGGGTTATGGGCAGGAGGATAACTCTTGGGTTGTGGCTTCTGACATTCATGCGGACAGGTTGGTTCGCGCCTTCCATCATGCTCATCCCGAGCGACCCGGTGGCGTGGGTGAGGGTTCGGTGACCCCCTCCTCAAGGGGGGGGTACTGTTGTGAATGTTAGTTATGTCTTGGCTGCTGGGAGGCTCCCTCTGGTGGCCAGGAAGGGTTTGGACAGAGACCAGGTGTGTTGTGCAGTGGGTGTTTCCTCTCCTAACTCTCTGCTTATTTAAGTCCTGGTCTGATTGCAGGCTGTTGCCGGATGTCAGTTGTTCTTTGTATCTCCAGCCTGCTTAATCCTGCTCTACATCACATCCACTCCAGATAAGTTCTTGCTCTTTATTTATTGCCTGGTTCTTTTGCTTATCTGGGTTTGTCATTTGTTGTGGTTGGTTTCAGTTTATTTCCTTCCAGGGATTTTCCCCCTCAGTGGATTGTTGAGGAACTCCCTGCAGTTCTGTGTGGAGTATAGCTCCTTTGGGTCCATGTGTTTATGGCTTGTTGAATTTGTTATAATTCTTGTTTTCTGTTCATTGGTATGACAAGGGCACCTGGTATAGGACGGAGTTCAGATCGAGCGATCTGAGGGCCTTTTTGTACTATCAGGAAGTTGGTATTTTGCAGGGTTTTTCTCTGGCCACCATCAGTCCCTTTCCTGTCTTTTCCTATTTTATTCAGCGGGGGCCTCACCTTTTGCTAATCCTGTCATCTACCTGTGTATTGTGTTTTTCCTATATCACCGCAGTCTTTGAATGTGGGGGGCTTGCTATTCTTGTCTATTTTCTGAGGCAGAGAGTTATTCATCTTTCCTACCTTTAGGATAGTTAGTTCTCTGGCTGGGTTCGCGGTGCACAGGATGTTAGTTCACCCCTCGGCTACTTCTAGTTGTGTTGGTTAATAAGGGGATGGCGGCCAGATTAGTTGCCAATGCTCTTGTCACCTTTTTGCCAATGATTTGTGGTGATCTTCCATGGTTCCAGATCATAACACCTATCTACATAATGGGGAAAAAGTGAAACGAAAAGTGTTGGGGGCAAATTGACAGCTGACAGATGTGAACAAGGGGGACTTAAAGAATGAGAGTGATGGCGCCAAAGAGTATATACCGTCCAGTTGCTAAGGTGGGGCTCCGACATGGGATACTGACCACATTCGGGGATATGAACACACACCCAAAATGCGCCACACACTACCACGTACATGAACACATATACCACCCTCAGCACACATCTCACCACACATACACCAACCTCACCACATAATCGCCCTAAACACACACAGGTCTGGTATTATCCTTCAAAAATAAAAATCTGATTAATAAGCAGCCAAACTACAAGAACAACAAATGTACCACATAGGAAATACGGCAGCTGTCAGTCACATGACCTGTGTATATGTGTATGTGTGAGCTAATATATACTGTCAGGGGGGAGGGCTTTCTGTTGCCTGGAGATTTATCAGGCTGCCAATAGCAACCAATCACAGCTTAGCTTCTATTTTGCTACAGTTAATTAATCTGAGCTCTGATTGGTTAATATAGGCAACAATTTAATAATTACATTTCTATCTATTTGTTTTGTGGTTTTTGTGTGGAGAATACATTTTTGTTAATACATTCTATTTTGTTAACAGCGGTTAAGCTGCGAAATTTTGTGATTGTACATGCGACGGTGCAAATTCCTTTAGCATACAAACATATATACATCTTATATATAAAGCTGAATGAATGTGTGTGTGTATGTGTGTGTGTGTCCGGGATTGGCATCTGCACCATCGCAGCTACAGCCACAAAATTTTGCGCACACACACTTCTGGACCCTGAGAGCGTCATAGGCTATGTTTTGAGGGGAAATTTTAACCCCACGCTTTACAGTTATTCACCAAAAAACCTGCCTCCATTAAAGCGAATGGAGCTGGGAGCCACAGTGCAGCCAGAACTTCAGAAGAATGCGCAGCCACGCCCTTATATGGAATGTTGGCGTGTCACAATGCAGCCAGGGAAAGACACAGACACAGACAGGGAAAGAGGCAGACACAGATAGGGTAAGAAACAGACATAGACAGGGTAAGAGACAGACACAAAGAGACCGACACAGACAAAGAGACAGATTGACAGGGAAAGAGAGAGAGACAGGTTAAGAGACAGACACAGACAGGTAAAGAGACAGACAAAGAGACAGAGACAGACACAGGGAAAGAGACAGACAGGGAAAGAGATTGAGACAGATGGAGAAAGAGACAGACAGACAAAGAGATAGAGAGAGAGACAGAGAGATATATACAGAGGGGAAGACAGACAGAGAATGGGAGAGAAACAGAGAGACAGTTACTATCCCGGGAATGTTAATACATTCTATTTATACATTCTATTCCGGGAATGTTAATACATTCTATTTTGTTAACAACAACTATTAACCCGGGCAAATCCAGGTAGTAAAGCTAGTATATACAGTATATATATATATATATATATATATATATATATATATACATATATATATATATATATGTATATATATATATATATATATATATATATATATATATATATAAAATTAGCTGTAGTACCCGGGATTGCCCGGGATAGTAACTGTCTCTCTGTTTGTTTCTCTCCCATTCTCTCTGTCTCCCTCTCTGTCTGTCTCTCTATCTCTGTCTCTTTCTCTATCTCTTTGTCTCTCTTTTCCTTTCTGTCTGTCTCTTTCCCTGTCTGTCTCTTTGTCTATGTCTATCTGTGTCTGTCTGTTTCTTTGTTTGTCTGTCTCTTTGTCTGTCTCTATGTCTGTCTGCCTGTATCTCTGCCTGTCTCTGCCTGTCTCTGTCTGTCTCTTTCCCTGTGTCTCTGTCTCTCTCTTTCCCTGGCTGCATTGTGACATGCCAACATTACATTTATGGGTGTGGCGCGCATTCTTCTGAAGTTCTGGCTGCACTGTAGTTCCCAGCTCCACTGACTTTAATGGAGGCAGGTTTTTTGGCGAATAACTGTAAAGCGCAGTGTTAAAATTTTCCCTCAAAACATAGTGTATGACGTTCCCTGAGTCAAATGGGGTGTCCGTGCAACATTTCATGATTGTACATGCGACGGTGCAGATTTCTTTAGCGGGGACATACATACACACGAACTCGCGCGCACACACACACACGTACATACACACACACACACGTACATACACTCATCTTTATATAATAGATATGTGTGTGCCAAACTTTTCCAACTGCCCATTTTCCTTTTATGTTAATGTACAAATGTAAAAGATGAAAAAAATATATATCTATATTATCGTGTTATATATTTTTTTATTTCTTTTCTAACATACAAAGGAAATGTGTCATCTTTGATGATTTTAGGGATTAGTTCATCTTCTTCAATTTTTTTAACTGTTCACAATAACAGTAATTTTCACCGGGCGTACACATACTTTTGTTTTGCGTGCCACGGTATGTTTTATTACATGGATTTTATTATATCTTTTCATGAGACAACATTGCAGATATGACCCTGTGATACAATGTGCAGTGTCAGTGTGCAGTTTGCATGACAGGGGAAATTTAGTGTCCTCTAAATAACTCAACACACAGCCATTAATGTCTGCAACAAAAGTGAGTACACCCCTAAGTGAAAATGGCCAAATTGTGCCCAAAGTGTGAATATTTCGTGTGGTCACCATTATTTTCCAGCACGGCCTTACCTCTCCTGGGCATGGAGGTCACTTGAACTTCACAGGAGCCGCTGGATCCTCTTCCATCCTCCATGAGGATATCACGAAGCTGGTAGATGTTAGAGACCTTGTGCTTCTCCACCTTCCAATTAAGGAGGCTCCTCAGATGTTCAATAGGGTTTAGGTCCATTTTTTTGTTTTGCAAAAAAGTGGTTGTCTTGGAGGTGTCGTTAGCTTGTTTTTGAAGACAGGTGATCATGCTCTGCTTCAGTATCACATAGTACATGTTGGCATTCATGATCTCTCAATGAACTATAGACCCCACAGCCGGCAGTACTCATGCAACCCTAAACCATGACCCACCACCATGCCTGACTGTAGGCAGTGTAAAAAATGAGGATAGCGCAATATGAGAAGCACCCGTAGATAATTTTCTTTAGATTATAGTATAAAACTGCTCACCTTAATAGGTTGTGCGCCCTCGCACAACCTCGGTGGTGAGTGTGTAATTCCTCTGGGGGATGAGGGACTGAGTTGGCTTGACACTATCCGTTAATTAGCTGGGTGGATCTGGACAGTTTACCGCTGCTGTCTCCTGGTTCACCGACTCCTTGATTCCTGGAGCTCAGATCGGCTCTGCGTCCTCCCGCTGGGTTGATCAAAGTAGATTATTTGGATCTCTTACTCGCAGCAGCTCTTGCTGGATTCCCTTGTGGGAGTAGACAATGTAGGTAAAAGAGGATGACCGGTCTATGAGCGCTAGTAATAGATCTTAAATCTGCGATTTTTTTGTAGATAGTAAGGCTTTATTGTTAAAATAATAATAAAGCTCTTGTTTTCACTTCACAACGCGTTTCAGCAAGATCCACCTGAGGAAAGCAAGTGGATCTTGCTGAAACGCGTTGTGAAGTGAAAACAAGAGCTTTATTATTATTTTAACAATAAAGCCTTACTATCTACAAAAAAATCGCAGATTTAAGATCTATTACTAGCGCTCATAGACCGGTCATCCTCTTTTACCTACATTGACTGTAGGCAGGACACACTTGTCTTTGTACTCCTCACCTGGTTGCCGCCACACACAATTGATACCATCCGAACCAGATAAGTTTGTCTTGGTCTCATCAGACCGCAGGACACGGTTCCAGTTATCTATGTCCCTAGTCTGCTTATCTTCAGCAAACTGTAATCTTTCTTGTCCAACTTGTCTTTAGAAGAGGCTTTCTTCTGAGACAACAGCAATGCAGACCCCCCCCCACCCCTGTAACCTCTGCAGTGTGTGGTGTATAGTCTGAGCACTGACAGGTGGACCCCAAAACCCCTGTAACCTCTGCAGCAATGCTGGCAGCACTAATATGTCTATTTTCTGGATATGACGCTGAGCAAATTAACTCATCTCCTTTGGTCGACCGTGGCGAGGGCTGTTCTGAGTGGATCCTGTCTTGTTATACCGCTTTATGGTCTTGGCCACCATGCTGCAGCTCAGTTTCAGGGTGTTGGCAATCTTCTTATAGCCTAGGCCAGTGATGGTTAACCTATGGCATGCAGAGCCCTCTCTGTTGGCAATCGCGCCATAACCTCACCCATAATCTAGTGCTGCTTTCAACTGCTGGAATGATCGTGCTAGCAGTTCAAAGTTGGGTCGAAGCGGAGGAGACATTACTCCTCGCTTCCACACTCACTCTCCTAGTCTGCAGGCCTTCGGCATAGGAGTGTCATTGAGCCCAGCACCATGTCATAACTTCATAACTTCATGCAGTGGTGCTGGTGTCATAACGTCTTGTGGAACAGGAGAAAGAAGGTGAGTATGATTTATTTTTCTACTGTGTGCATCTCTATGAGGGCTCATATGTACCAGTGATGCGGCCATGATGGGGGACATTTACAGAATGTACGACATGTACCTCGATGGGACTATGATGGGGACATGTATACCAGGATGGGGCTATGATGGAGATAGCTATACCAGAATGGGGATATGATGGGTGCATATACTGTTTACCGGGATGGGTGACCTTTACCAGGATGAGGCTATGATTTGGACTTCTGTAACAGGATTGGGCAATATATACCAGGATGGGGCTATGATTCGGGCAATATATACCAGGATGGGGCAATAATGGGAACATCTATACCTTGGTGGGGTTTTGATGTGGACATGTACCAGGATGGGCCCGTGATGTGGACAAATATACCAGAATGTGGGACATATATATCAGGATGGGTGACATATTTACCAGGACGTGGCCCAGGATGAGGGACATTACTACAGGATGGGGGATATAATGAAGGGGGAGGGGGCAACTAGTATGCCTTTATAGGATTTAGAGATGTTCACACTTTGAAATGTAGATGTGGATTTCAGGGTGGAATCTGATTGCACTCTATGCTAAAATCTATCTATCTGAGAGATGGCTTTTGTTTCAATAAATAGTTTGAGATGAGGAAATCACTTTTCATTTATGCAAAATAGTTAGCGAATGTCCTTACCTGATTTCTGGTCATTAAATGACTTGTATCTTGCATTTTCCAGCCTTCTGCAGGCTTTAGCTCTCATTTTCAGTTCTCTCTGAGCTAGTGGGTGGAAACAAACTGCTATGATGTCTTCTATACATTGCTGTTGTAAATACGTTTTCCAGTTTGGGCATCCCTCTTGTGGTAGGTGCTGGAGGCGCAGTTGATGTGGGGAATGAAAGCCACACACCTGTGGAGGACTGGCAATCAGGGTCAGATTGGGCTATTTTAACTGAGTAGTTTTCTCTTGTTACTTACCGCTGGTCAATGTCTCCTGTGTGTAAAGGACATTCTATAACCAGCTCTGCTCCCTACCAGAATTACTCTCAGATAATTGGTCTTTGTACCTCTGCTGTTTGTTTTCCACTTTCTTGTTGTTTTTTCTGCTTTGATACCAATGCTTGATTCCTATTTTGTCTGTGTGGAGTTCTTGGTGGAATGGAATCATTCCCTGCTGGGAGTGTCTGTATACTTAGCTCCATGATTCTGCAAGGTATTGTGATTGTCATGCTTGGTATTAATTCAGTCCCTCATCTGTATTAGTGTTTTTGGATCCTAGTAACATCAGAGTGCTGATACAGTGGGGGAGAGGTTGTGTGACCGCAGGATTTTTCCATATTAGAAGTTCTGGTATATATTAGGGTTTTTACGGCTGCAGACAGTTGCTCTTTCCTATCCTTTCCTATAAAGATAGTTTGGGCCTCACCTTTGCTGAAATCTGTCTTTTCTAGCTTTGTATTGTGTTTTTCTATATCACCGTAGCCTTTACATGTGGGGGGCTATCTATCTATCTTTGGTGACTGCTCCGAGGCAGATTAGCTTTCTTATATCTCTATCTGTGAGATTATTTAGTTCTCCGACTTTGTCGAGGCGTCCAGGTCATCGTAAACTCGTCCCACAGCTACTTCTAGTTGTGTGTCAGGATTAGGTCTGCAGTCCGTTAAATTTCCAGCCACTCTGTTACCTTTTGGGATTCCACATTTTTTGATCCTCCTCGGTGCCTGAATCAAACACATTGCGCACGTAGACATAAGGGATTCATGCACACATTTTTCAGTCATGGATGCCACAGAGCGGATTGGCCTCATGCAATAGATGGCTGGACAGAGCGCCTATGGATTTTTGACCCAGACGCCTCAGCTCTGCTCATGATGAAGCTATGTCCAATTAACAAGGTGATAACTGGATTTCTAGAATTACGACGCAGTAAAATTACATTTCAAACTCCGTTAATGAATACTTAATAATAAATTGCAGCTGCGCAAACATTATTTTTCATAACTCAAATTCTAGGGTTCGGTAATGCGAATGTAACACTTAAATGAAGGAATATTTTACAGTTTTGAACTGGTCATCTTCAGTTCTCTAAAGATTTCTAGAACTCCAACCAAAAAAGACACATTGAGTTATGCAGGGACTGAGGCGGTGGAGCACAAGACGCTGCTATGCCGCCCCTACAGCAGTCGAACCGCTCGGATCCGGGGGTGATTACTCGTGGCTCGAGGGTCTCCAGACCCGGGGGCTCGGGGCCACTCTCAAATAAAGAAGGGGGTATTTAAAGGGGAGATATATATAGTTCGTGACGCCACCCGTGGTGTACAGTAATTTGAGGAGTACCGCCGCTGCCGTTTGGAGTAGTGGGCAGCAAGGTGTTGTAGCCCTCCACGGGTAGGGGGATGCCGTAGGATGCAGGGGTCACTTTTGTACTCACTCAGTCAATAAGTGGATGCTGACAACCGGGTAAACCAAGTCTCTGGGTGCCGCTGAGGGGAGCTCGTCCGGGTCCCATGTCCGATGGTGTTGCCTGGTGATCCTTGACCTGCCTCCTGGCACCAAGTTTGACTTCAACGTGGTGGCCCAGTAGTATGGAACTTGCTGGACCCCGCTCCCCACTATGGCTAAGTGTGGGAGCCTGCTCTCAGGGCTCACGCTTGGGATTTTCTGAACCGTTTTGGTTTGGAAAGTCTTATCCCCCTCGTTGCGCTAGTGCACCGATTCTGGAGAGGGAGGGAACGGATCATAAAGGCTCCGTTCTCCTCAGGTGAATTGTCAGGTTGCCTGAAGCTACTCCCCGACCTAGGGTCCGTGTACCCCGTCGTGCCTTCGGTCGCAGACCGGTGATCGTGCTTGGCTGCCGGCTGTCCTCCTCGACAGATCCAGGCCCCTTGCCACAATCCTCTGTGACCGGGGGTCCGACTCCTCTAGGCCTAGACCACCGTCTGCAACCTAGACAGTTTCTCCATGAGGCACAGCTCCCGAACTCCTCTCAATCTCAACTCACTACTCCCTACACTCCTTACCTCCCCTCCCTGACCCCCCAGTCGGGCGACTCTATTCCACTCAAGCAGACCACTGGTGTGTCTGGTGGGTGTGGCGCAGGGTGTATCTAGGATTTGATTTGCTGTTGGAGGCAACACCACTTAGGGACCCAGAATCATGAGGGACTTAGAATACCACACAGAAAGGCAGTTTGCGCACTATCCTGTGAAGACCTGATAGTCCAGGGGCTTCACACTGCCACTTCAGAATTCTCCTGCGCTTTGTTACCATCCATTTCTGGGGGTTCTTGAAGAATGTTTGGGGTCATTGTGCTGCTCGAAGACCCATGACCTAGGACACAAACACAACTTTCTGACACTGGGACACTATATTGCCATCTAAAATCCCCTTGTAATCTTCAAATGTCATTATGCCTTGCACAAAGTCAAGACTCCCAATGCCAGAGGCAGTAAAGCAAACCCAAAACATCTGTGAGCCTCCACAATACCTGACTGTAGGGCCTGTGTTCTTTCTTTGTAGGCCTCATTCCATTTTCGGTAAACAGCAGAATGATGTGCTTTACCAGAAAGCTCTATCTTGGTCTCATCTGTCCACAAGATGCTTTCCTAGAAGAATTTTGGTTACTCACATACATTTTGGCAAACTGCTCTCTAGCTTTTTTGTGTTTGTGTCAGCAGTGGGGTCCTCCTGGGTATCCTCCATAGAGTTTTACTTCATTCAAATGTGGACGGATAGTTTGCGCTGACACTATTGCCCCATTGATTGGGGCTTATCCGCCATCCGGACTATCCTGCGCTGCAACCTTTCACTAATTTTTCTCTGCTGTCCACATCCAGGAAGATTAGCTGCAGTGCCATGGACTGTAAACTTGTTATGTTGCACATCGTGGACAAAGGAACCTCAAGATCTTTGGAGATGGACTTGTAACCTTGAAATTATTGATATTTTTCAGCAAAGTCCTCAAACAGTTACCTTCTCCTCCTTCTGCTCTCCATGCTTAGTGTGGCACACACAATGCACAGATTGTCATCTTCTCCCCTTTTTATATGGTTTCAGGTGTGATTTTCTTATTGCCCACACCTGTTACTTGCCACAGGTGAGTTTGAATGAGCATCACAGGCTTGAAACAAAGTTCTTTACCCACAATTTTGTAAGACCCATTTTGGGGGTTTTGTGTGAAATTATGTGTAAGTGATGTATAATTTGTATTTTTTTCTGTTTTTTTTAGTTGTTCCAGTATAAACACAAGAAATAAACAGGTGTATGAGAAAACATATGTAATTGCAATCATTTTCTAGGAGAAATACTTCATTTTCTGGAACAATTTCAATGGTGCCAACACTTTCGACCATGACTGTGTGAGTAGACCTACACTTTAAAAGAAAGAACGTCGGGGATTTTGCATTGTGGCCCACGGGCTTCAAGTTACGACACTGCTTAAAGGGTATTGGAAAATCTGCACTAATTGATGCAGATTTTGCTGGGAAAATGCTACAAAGGGTTAAATCTGCTGTAAAAATTGTCAGGCTGAGGATGTTATATCTGCAATGTCACTTCACACTGCTGATCTTCTCCGAAGCGCATGGAGAAGATTTCATAAGATCTCATCCACTACACTGATATCCAGCAGATTCTCTGTCCAGTATATCTGGATGGTAAATCCTCAGCAAATGCAACCTGTATAGGCAAAGCCAAAGCCGTATAGGGCAAGAAACAGTGGCACAAATTCTCAGAATTGTGTGAACTATTAAAAGATATGGACACCTTTGACATGAAAAAGCCATATCGTTGCACAGTGGTTATTATTAAGTAATAAAATTCCACAATGATTCAGTTTGCAATCTTCATTTATTTTCAGACTGCGTGACATTCTGATTAGTGATGAGCGGGCACTACCATGCTCGGGTGCTCAGTACTAGTAACTAGTGATGAGCGGGCACTACCATGTTCGGGTGCTCAGTACTGGTAACTAGTGATGAGTGAGCACTACCATGCTCGGGTGCTCTGTACTCGTAACTAGTGATGAGTGGGCACTAACATGCTCGGGTGCTCAGTACTGGTAACTAGTGATGAGTGAGCACTACCATGCTCAGGTGCTCTGTACTGGTAACTAGTGATGAGTGGACACTACCATGCTCGGGTGCTCAGTACTTGTAACTAGTGATGAACGGGCACTACCATGCTCAGGTGCTCAGTACTCGTAACTAGTGATGAGCGGGCACTACCATGCTCGGGTGCTCAGTACTCGTAATTAGTGATGAGCGGGCACTACCATGCTCAGGTGCTCGGTACTTGTAACTAGTGATGAGTGGACACTACCATGCTCGGGTGCTCAGTACTGTTAACTAGTGATGAGCGGGCACTACCATGCTCGGGTGCTCAGTACTTGTAACTAGTGATGAGCGGGCACTACCATGCTCGGGTGCTCAGTACTGGTAACTAGTGATGAGCGGGCACTACCATGCTCGGGTGCTTAGTACTTGTAACTAGTGATGAGCGGGCACTACCATGCTCGGGTGCTTAGTACTTGTAACTAGTGATGAGTGGACACTACCATGCTCGGGTGCTCAGTACTGGTAACTAGCGATGAGCGGGCACTACCATGCTCAGGTGCTCGGTACTGGTAACTAGCGATGAGCAGCAGTACCATGCTCAGGTGCTTAGTACTCGTAACTAGTGATGAGCGAGCACTACCATGCTCGGGTGCTCTGTACTCGTAACTAGTGATGAGCGGGCACTACCATGCTCGGGTGCTCAGTACTCGTAACTAGTGATGAGCGAGCACTACCATGCTCAAGTGCTCGGTACTTGTAACTAGTGATGAGCGAGCACTACCATGCTCGGGTGCTCAGTACTCGTAACTAGTGATGAGCGGGCACTACCATGCTCGGGTGCTCAGTACTTGTAACTAGTGATGAGTGAGCACTACCATGCTCAGGTGCTCTGTACTGGTAACTAGTGATGAGCGGGCACTACCATGTTCAAGTGCTCGGTACTTGTAACTAGTGATGAGCGAGCACTACCATGCTCGGGTGCTCAGTACTCGTAACTAGTGATGAGCGGGCACTACCATGCTCGGGTGCTCAGTACTCGTAACTAGTGATGAGTGAGCACTACCATGCTCAGGTGCTCTGTACTGGTAACTAGTGATGAGTGGGCACTACCATGCTCAGGTGCTCTGTACTGGTAACTAGTGATGAGCGGGCACTACCATGCTCGGGTGTTCAGTACTCGTAACTAGTGATGAGTGGACACTACCATGCTCGGGTGCTCAGTACTTGTAACTAGTGATGAGCGGGCACTACCATGCTCAGGTGCTCAGTACTCGTAACTAGTGATGAGCGGGCACTACCATGCTCGGGTGCTCAGTACTGGTAACTAGTGATGAGCGGGCACTACCATGCTCGGGTGCTCAGTACTGGTAACTAGTGATGAGCGGGCACTACCATGCTCGGGTGCTTAGTACTTGTAACTAGTGATGAGCGGGCACTACCATGCTCAGGTGCTCAGTACGCGTAACTAGTGATGAGTGGGTACTACCATGCTCGGGTGCTCAGTACTGGTAACTAGCGATGAGCGGGCACTACCATGCTCAGGTGCTCGGTACTGGTAACTAGCGATGAGCAGCAGTACCATGCTCAGGTGCTTAGTACTCGTAACTAGTGATGAGCGAGCACTACCATGCTCGGGTGCTCTGTACTCGTAACTAGTGATGAGCGGGCACTACCATGCTCGGGTGCTCAGTACTCGTAACTAGTGATGAGCGAGCACTACCATGCTCGGGTGCTCGGTACTTGTAACTAGTGATGAGCGAGCACTACCATGCTCGGGTGCTCAGTACTCGTAACTAGTGATGAGCGGGCACTACCATGCTCGGGTGCTCAGTACTTGTAACTAGTGATGAGCGGGCACTACCATGCTCAGGTGCTCAGTACTGGTAACTAGTGATGAGCGAGCACTACCATGCTTTGGTGCTCCGTACTGGTAACTACTGATGAGCGGGCACTACCATGCTCTTGGGAACTCGGTACTCGTAACTAGTGATGAGCGGGCACTACCATGCTCAGGAGCTCGGTACTCGTAACTAGTGATGAGCGGGCACTACCATGCTCGGGTGATTGATACTCGTAACTAGTGATGAGCGGGCACTACCATGCTCGGGTGATTGATACTCGTAACTAGTGATGAGCGGGCACTACCATGCTCAGGTGCTCGATACTCAAAACGAGCAAGTTGGACGCTCGGTCAGGCTCGACTTGAGTCCTGAGGATAATGGGGAACTTGAACAGTTTTCATGAAGTTATTTCGGAAAAATAATAGAGTTCACTATTGACTTCCATTATACTTGGTACTTAAGTTGCTCCCGTCCGAGCGTCCAACTGCTCGTTACAAAGTACCAAGCATGGTAGTGCCCGCTCATCACTAGTTACGAGTACTGAGCACCTGAGCATGGTAGTGCCTGCTCATCACCAGTTACGAGTACTGAGCACCCGAGCATGGTAGTGCTCGCTCATCACTAATTACAAGTTCCGAGCACCAGAGCATAGTAGTGCCCACTCATCACTAATTACAAGTTCCGAGCAGGTTAGTGCCCGCTCAACACTAAATCTGATCCAAGATTTAGATTTTTAGCCTTGAGGAGTGTCCCTCCCAGGAATATAGGCTGGAAGTGAGGTCGATGCAGATCCAGGGTGTTGCCATTTTCAATTATTTTCATGTATTTGTACCGTACTTCCCTCACCACATGTTGTCCACAAGCGGTTTTCTGTGCCCTCCCCTCTCTACTGCAGATATGAGGTAGGGAAGGAGTGGTTGTACATGATATCTCTAACACTGAGCGAAGGGGGAGAAAAAAAAAAAACAGTCTTTAGGGTTTTAAATATTTCTGCAAAACCACTCAGCCAGACAAACGACTTGCTAACACTGTGCAGCTGCAGAATGGGTCAAATTTTTAAACAATATACAAGATTCCATGAGGAGGTGTACATATCCTTAAAACTGAGCCATATTAACTTCAATGGGGCACAGCTGCAATACCAGATACAACCACACAGACAGGTGTGGCGCAGTTTCAGTGAAAAAAACCACAATTTGGACACCAGGAACCCTACAAGTGCGACAAAATAGTAAACACAAGTAAAAAAAAAAAATAACACAAACATCCAAAGAGCAAAAACCTCTTTTTATTACGGTCACATTTCCACGTGGTTTTGTTTGAACAATAGTTTTGTTTCGGGCAAATTCTTACAGTATTGAGGTTACTCCGGCCGCGCGTCTTCCTGAGCCACGCTCACTTTCCGGTGCCACTGGATTCAGAATACAAAGGACAGACATGTTCATCAATAACTTTAGAGGAGGGGGGCAATAAAGTTCAATGAGTAAGAAGTGTCACACTTTCCATTCTGCTGTAAAACTACCACTTCTATCATCTGTAAAATTCCGTTCTTGGAAATCCTCCCCCATTTGTGTTGGTTCACTTTTAACTTTCACTTTTAACTTTCACTTTTAACTTTCACTTTTAACTTTCACTTTCTATTTCACATGTGATTAACCAAAGGAAATGTTGGATATAAGAACATGCAGGTTAACCAACGGGACCATTCCTTTTACTCCATTCACTTGGACTAACTAATATCAAGGCCTATCTCTAATTCTGTGCATTACATTAGGGCTATTGGCACCAGATAATAACATGTATAAACAGCCGTTACCCAATAACATAAAGCATCACTGGGGGTGGCAACAAAAAAAATTGAGATTTTGGAATATGTATGATTTACCCTCGGAAGGTAATAATCTAACATAATAAAAGGTGTAACACAATTTTTGCCTGGCTTGGTCCTTAAAACTTAATTTCAGACAGTCCGTGAAACACGGTCCGAGCACCAACCACCATGTCTGGATAGGCTATGAGTCTCCTGACCCAAAACCAACAGCCTCATGGACATATAGGAGCTCAGGGCAGGAGACCCGTGTCAGTCCATACTTGGCGTGTTTCATGGATGTCGAAATATGACTGATGTGTTTCCCCCCCAAACCACCACGCCTACCCTACTTTTCTACTCCAGTACTTTCTGTAACCATTATCAATAGTCCCAGTACTGGTCTCATTTTGGTTAAAAAAAAAAAAAGTAAAGTAGAATAAAGACGGCTTGTGCCATATACCAATGACTATTCTGCAATCAAGGAGGTGGAGGCCAATAAGTCAGGCTGGCCATGCCCTGAGCATGCACAATTCAGTAGGATTGATGAGCACAAGACTGGGAATGACATATCCTGTCTTCAGAGATGTCCATCCCATGTCCTACTCATGCCCATTTCAGTATAATTGGTGAGCACAAGCCTTGGGATGACATACCCTGTCCTCAGAGATGTCTATCCCGTGCCCAATTGTAGAAATGGTGAGCACAAGCCTTGGAATGACATACCCTGTTCTCAGATATGTCCATCCCATGCCCAATTAGGTATGATTGGTGAGCACAAGCCTTGGGGTGACATACCCTGTCCTCAGATATGTCCATCCCATGCCCAATTAGGTATGATTGGTGAGCACAAGCCTTGGGGTGACATACCCTGGTCCTCAGAGATGTCTATCCAGTGCACTAAGCAAGGCCAATTCACTATTATTGGTGAGCATCAGCCTTGGCATGACATACCCTATCTTCAGAGATGTCCATCTCATGACCTAAGCATGCCAAATTCACTATGACTGATGAGCACAAGACTTGGCATTACATACCCTGGTCCTTAGAGATGTCCATCCTATGCCCTACGCATGCCCAATTCAGTATGACTGGTTAGCACAAGCCTTGGGATGACACACCTTGGTCCTCAGAGATGTCCATCCAATGCACTAAGCATTCCCAATTCAGTATGATTGACAAGCACAAGCCTTGGGATGACATACCCTGGTCCTCAGAAATGTCCATGGCATGACCAACCCAGTATGATTGGTGAGCACAAGCCTTAGGATGACATACCCTGGTCCTCAGAGATGTCCATCCAATGCACTAAGCAAGCCAGTTCAGTATGACTGATGAGCACAAGTCTAGGCATGACATACCCTGGACCTTATAGATGTCCGCCCCATGCCCTAACCATGCCCAATTCAATATGACTGATGAGCACAAGACCTCGAGATCACCTACCCTGGTCCTCAGAGGTGTCAATCAAGTCCGATTTGGCAGGATTATGCCAATTTCCAGGCTCTCTTTACCAGGAAGCGTAGGTGTAGTGGTGGGAACCCGCAAACCCAAAGAGGTCCCATTTTGATTTTAGCTGTGGTGCATAGTAAAAAATACTAAATGCTAAACACTATATCAAGAGACGCATTCACAAAAGCTCTGCAGTCTTTCCATACATAACCAACCATGAAACATATGCGAAAAAGAAAGATATGCTCCGCAATAAAAAGCCAAACTCCACCCGCAAGTTTGATTCTAAATCTTCTCGTCTGAGACCAAATTGGCTATTTAGAAGGAACGTGTCACTGTGTTACCATAAGTCCTATCCGGTGACCACCAACAAGAGCGTCCAGTCTCTAGCCATCGGGTGGAGTTTTGTTTCGAATCGAGATAATAGGAATGAAAATGATAAATATATTACTAGAATGATTATCCACACCCGAGGTCCACACCACAAGACAAATGGTAACGCCCAATTGTCAATTTACTCAAAATGTTCCAGGAGGAATAACAGGAACATCATAACTTAAAGTTAGAAAAGGTGCTCCAGAATTTTTAGGTTATCAGGAATAAAATAGACATGTCAGGAGTGGGGACAGATTGGTTGTCAGCAGAAGGAAGACCATGAATTCAGCGGTTTATAAATACATAGCAAGGACCCTGGGGTAATGAAATTCCCATGACTGATCTATTTCAGATCCCTCCAGCAGCTGAAACTGGAGCAGATCTATTAATAATTTTAAATTAGGAATTTGCAATTTAAAGGAACACTTCATATACAAAACCAAAAAAATCTACATAAAATCTGAGAGCAGCATGATGTAGGCAAAGAGACTCTGAATCCAACGATGTATCACTTAGATTACTGGGTGCAGCCATTCTAACACAATTTTTTTAGATTTAGCAATGCAGCAGAGCTCAGAGAGCTAACCACACCCACACCAGGCTCTTTATGTACATTTCTATAGACAGTGTGGAGCCAATCACAGCAGGGGGCGTGCCGGACTAGCTGACCTCTAGCTCTCCTAGTCCAGCAATGATAATCTTCTGAATTTAAAACAAACATTGGAGATAAACAACTGATATAAGAGAGGAATCAGTGAAATCTGTCGTAACCCCTACAGCATGCTGCTTTCAGATTACATAGCAAAAACCTGCTGACAGGTTCAATTTAAATCTTTTCTTCGCCATTCATCCCTAACAGTAAGTTCAGAATTCTGCTGCTTATCAAGAAGCAGTGCATTGTGGGAGCTCAGGTGACAGTTGGTCACCTGGAACTCAACTGTGTTCTGTTTCCAAGGGCAACCGGCAGAATTCTAAACCATCTACTGTTGTGAATGGAGAAACCACAATCAGCCAAATGTTGGTAAAAAACAGTACATTTAAAGTATATGTAAAGTTCCTACGCTTTTATTGTACAGGCTGTTGCAAGTGGAGTTGCTCTTTAAACAATGGCCTAACACTTTACAGGGGATTAAGAGCTTGTTTCTGGTACAACGGCTTGGTCCTATTAAAGTGAATGTGGATGAGCTGTAATAGATTTAGCAATGCAGCAGAGCTCAGAGAGCTAACCACACCCACACAAGGCTCTCTATGTACATTTCTATAGACATGACCTGTACATAGGAGTGGCATTATTTTTGGAGGAAAAAAAAAACATTTTTTTCTAATTTCAGACAACCCCTTTAAGTAAATTATTTTTGGAATATAGGGATATTCTACATCTGTTACCGTAGTTTTCGTAGTTTTTTGCTGTTTTTTTTAATTAAACTTAATTAAGTCAATCGTATTGTTTGCCTTTTCCTACTGTAATTTTGTTTTGGGCACTTTTTAAGACAAGCCCCTTCTTAAAAACATCCATTCCAGCAATCAGCAGATCCTCGTGGGTGTGGCTCTTGGCTCCTGATTGGCTGATATTGTCAAGGAAAACCTACTGCTGAGCAGATTTCACCCACAGTGCCACCCGCAGGGAAAAGGTGGTATTACAAGACAACTATTCAATTGAATAACTGTTTAGACAGGCAGGTTCACCAGATTTTGAGCCCCTTATCGCTAGAGGCGATGCACAAGGGGGGCCCTCACTCTAATAGGGAAGGGGGTCTCCTTGATTAATATCTTTGCTATACAAGATATATTTGTAAACTAAGAACTTATTTTGGGGTGTCGTGCAGTTTTTCGGGTGTAGGACGGGTTCTTAATTTTTGTGACTTATCTTGTACCGATATTTTCATTCCTTTAGAACCTGCTTGTGTCAGTCAACTCAGAATTACATCTAATCCATTATGTAATTAGCCACTGAATTCTGCTAATTAGTGAGTAATTACCTGACTGTAAACCAGCTGCACTAACCTATGGCAATTTCGCTGTGAGCCAAACAGTAATATAGCAAGTGGAGCAGAATAGAGTAACGCTGGGTTACTGCCCAAGGTAAACAGAAGAAGATCACTTTTTGTAAAGGTTATTCCCAAAATAGTAAATGATCCTCTATTCATTGGTTATGGGATAATTTACTGCTGGCTGGGGGTCAGAATGGGGCTCTGGGGGTCTCCAACAGTCCAATAGACAATGAATGGAGAGTTGGGAACGCAGGCCCATGTTACATTTTGGATTGGAAGACATCATCTATAGCTTCATACAAACATCCCTAACTCTACCGGGACAACCTGTCCGGATACGCATCGTTATCACAGTGATAGCAGAGAATCCAGCCATACCTAGCCTCAAAAGCTGAAACCGGGGGATTCTCATAGTGCAAAAAATACTAATGTGTACAGATCAATACATGAAACTCATCTCCCCATAAAGTATCTGCAATCATCCCATAATCCCCCCAAGACTCACATGAATAAAAGTGCACCAAAGATTTTATTGTTATACATGGGAACAAAGGAAGTTATATTAATTTAAAGGGGAAATGTACTACAAAATGTAGAATTCCGCTAATCAGCACTACCAACGGCCACCAGCAGAGGGCGACATCACTAAATCACCACCATATATGGGCAGGAGGTGGGCTCTCTCCATATAGGGCAGAAGAGCGGGTGGTATACACACATACACACTCCCAGAATTCTGCTCAAGACACTACAATAGAAAAACGTATGAACATTTTCCCCAAATGAATATTTTGGTAGGATAAGTCTTATTTTAGGATGATAAAGTGTGCTCTGCTTTTCGACAATCACTTTTTGTTAGAAGCACTAACAGTGGGCAGCACTGTACAGTGGCTCAGTGGTTAGCACTGTATGGTAATTCAGTGGGTAACACTGTACAGTTACTCAGTGAGTAGCACTGAATGGTGGCTCAGTGGTCAGCACTGTATGGTGGCTCAGTGGTTAGCACTGTACGGTGGCTCAGTGGTTAGCACTGTACGGTGGCTCAGTGGTTCATATTGTACGGTGGTTCAGTGGGTAGCACAGTATGGTGGCTTAGTGGTTAGCACTGTACGGTGGCTCAGTGGTTCATATTGTACGGTGGTTCAGTGGGTAGCACAGTATGGTGGCTTAGTGGTTAGCACTGTACAGTGGCTCAGTGGTTCATACTGTACGGTGGCTCAATGGTTAGCACTGTATGGTGGCTTAGTGGATAACACTGTATGTTAACTCGGTAGCACTGTACGGTAACTCAGTGAGTAGCACTGTACGGTAGCTCAGTGGGCAGCACTGTATGGTGGCTCAGTGGTTAGCACTGTACAATGGCTCAGTGGTTCATAGTGTACGGTGGCTCAGTGGTTAGCAACTGTAGCTTTGCAGCACTGGGATCCTGGGTTCAAATCCCACCGAGGACACCATCTGTTAGGAGTTTGTATGTTCTACCAGTGTTTGCGTGGGTTTCCTCCGGGTTCTCCGGTTTCCTCCCACACTCCAAAAACATACTGATAGGGAATTTAGATTGTGAGCCCCAATGGGTACAGTGATGATGTCTTTAAAGCGCTGAGGAATATGATGGCGCTATATAAGCATTCCATATTAACAATATCCACTGGACAGAAAAATACATTTTTGGAAGAAATACTTTAATGTATATTTTCAGTCATTTTTTTGTAAATAATGTTTAAATCTCTTTAGATCAATTAAGATAAAACACAAAAAAAGTTTTAATAATCCCCTCAATATATATTGGAAGCATTTCTGGAATTTTCTGATATATTTTTTTGGAATCTTGGAAATCCCCCATAAATTTAACCATTTCAAGGTTCCCTATAACACCAACATTTATATTGCGCACCCTCATTAAATAACAGTATGGAAGAACGAGTATGCATAACCATACCATGATGCAACCTTCCTTTTCATCCAAAACACGCTGCTCTATTCATTCTCTACGCGGCTGTGGCAAAAAGAAGCGCACAGCACTCAACAGCCCCATAGAGAATGAATGGCGGGATGGTCAGACATAAAGGGATAAAACGTCTCCTGTTCACCTATCACTGGACAACCCCTTTAAGTGGAGTATGATTTTTAGAATTGGTGAATGGGGCTGCAATACCACACACAGCCAGTGGACAATGGAGACGCTTTCTGCATAAAAATTAAAAAGCAGAGCCAAGATTGGTTCTCTTTGCTCTGAAACAGCGCCACCTTGTCCATAGGCCATGTCTGGTATTGCAGCTCCACCACATTCATGATCCTTACCTGTTATACCAGCCACAGTCTAAGGACAAAAGTAGCATGGTTTCTTCAAAAATAAAAAAATAAAATAATAATAATACTAATAATACTAATAATAATAATAATAATAATAGTCTTCTACAAAACAGCGCCACCTTGTCCATAGGCAATGTCTGGCATTGCAACTCCACCACATTCATGGTCTTACCTGTTATACCAGCTACAGTTTAAGGACAAGAGTAGCATGGTTTCTTCAAAAATAAATATATAAATACATTAAAAAAAAATAAGAAGAAGAAGAATATGTCTTCTACAAAACAGCGCCTCCTTGTCCATAGGCCATGTCTGGTATTGCAACTCCACCAAATTCATGGTCTTACCTGTTATACCAGCTACAGTCTAAGGAAAAGAGTAGTATGGTTTCATCAAAAATAAATAAAATAGTAATAATAATAATAATAAGTCTTCTACAAAACAGCGCCACCTTGTCCATAGGCCATTTCTGGTATTGCAGTTCCACCATATTGATGGTTTTACCTGTTATACTAGACATAGTCTATAGAGAAGAGTAGCACAGTTTCTTAATAAATAAATATAATAATAATAATTAATAATAATAATAAAGCTTAGCTCCAATAGTGGGCCAGTTTTCTACAAAACAGCGCCCCCTTGTCCATAGGCTATGTCTGGTATTGCAGTTCCACCACATTCATGGTCTTACCTCTTATACCAGCCACAGTATAAGAGTAGCATGGTTTCTTCAAAAAATAAAATAAATAAATAAATAAACATATTATTATTATTTATTATTTAATAATAACTAAAGATTAGATCCAATAGTGGCGTAATCTTCTACAAAACAGCGCCACCTTGTCCATAAGCCATTTCTGGTATTGCAACTCCGCCACATTGATGGTTTTACCTATTATACCAGACATAGTTTATAGAGAAGAGTAGCACAGATTCTTAATAATTAAAAAAATTAAAATAATAATAATAAAAATAATTTAAAAAAATCTGACAGTAATGGAGCAGTCTGCTGGAAAACAGCGCCTCCCTGTTCATAGGCCATGTCTAGTATTGCAGCTCCATCCATCATCTTACCTATTATATCAGACACAGTCTATAGACAAGAGTAGCACAGTTTTCCTCAAAAATAGAAATAATACTAATAAAATAATAATAATAATAATAATAATAATAAAAAAGATCAGACGCAATAGTGGCTCAGTATTCAAGAAAACAGTGCCACCTTGTCCATAGGCCATGTCTGGTATTGCAGCTCCACTATATTGATGGTCTTACCTATTATACCAGGCACAGTCTATGGACAAGAGTAGTACAGATTCTCAAAATAAATAAATAAATAAAAATAATGAAAATAAAAATAATAAAATAATAATAAGAATAATAAGAAAAGACTCACTAGTTGCTCAGTATTCAAGAAAGCAGCACCCCCTTGTACATAGGCTATGTCTGGTATTGCAGCTCCACCACATTCATGGTCATACCTATTATACTAGGCACAGTCTAAGAACAAGAATAGCACAGATTCTTAAAAAATAATGCAAATAAAATAAAATATTAATAATGATAATAATAATATCAGACTCACTAGTTTCTCAGTATTCAAGAAAGCAGTGCCCCCTTGTCCATAGGCCATGTCTGGTATTGCAGCTCCACCACATTGATGGTCATACCTATTATACCAGGCATAGTCTAAGGACAAGAGTAGCACAGATTCTTAAAAAAAAAAAAATAAAAAAATAATGTAAATAAAATAATATTAATAATGCTAATAATAATGATAATAATATCAGACTCACTAGTTGCTCAGTATTCAAGAAAGCAGTGCCCCCCTAAAAAATAATGTAAATAAAATAATAATAATAATAATAAAAAAAGATCAGCCCCAATAGTAGCGCAGTCTTCTAGAAAACAGCGCCACCTTATAATTAGGCCATGTCTGGTATTGCAGCTCCACCATATTGCTGGTTTTAGCTATTATACCAGGCACAGTCTATAGACAAGAGTAGCATGGTTTCCTCAAAAATAAATAAATAATAAATAAGATGAGACTCACTAGTGGCGCAGTCTTCTAGAAAACAGCGCCACCTCGTCCATAGGCCACATTTGGTATTGCAACTCAGCCACCTGCATATTAATGGGGTCTAGCTACACTACCAGTCACAGCCTATGGACAATGGTGGTGTTATTTATGAAAAAATACCTTTTTTGGGGGGTATTCTCCCTAATGAGTCTTTCCATACAGATGTTTATACCCCAATCATTAAGTATTGCTGAATACACACATTATTATCCATTACAGCAGCCGGTGCGGACAGTCGTAGGTGACCAAACCCTGTTATGTGGCATTTTGAAAAACAACTGGTATTTTCCTGGGATTGCAGCAGAAATGCCGTCTCATTGAGGAGTGTGACCGGCTCGCACAATCTAGCACAATGCAGTGTGCAGCTCCTTACGTTGCACATGAGATGCGTATCATGATTGGCAGATTCTGTTGTCATGGCAACACTGGCCGTGCTTCCTCTGCAGCTTGCGAAACCTCCCAGGCGTTTTTCTCAGAATATGCATGTTTAACTATAAGTGCTTCTGTATACCAGTCTTATTAAAGATGATATACATTGCTGGTGGGACCCCATAAAGAGGGGGATGGATCACTACGGACACACTGTAAAGAAGCAGCGGCGCTCTCTTAGAGGGCCAACCCCTTCATTTTGAGTATTATTGAAGATCTAATGCCATTAATTCTCATGGTTGGGAGACCCTAACTCTTTAAACACCATAGGTTAAGCTCCATATCTACTCCTCACTAAATACATTTATCACCATTCCGCATAAATGTATGATTGCTGGGGGTCTGACCACTGGGAACTCCGTTAATCTCAAAAATTAGGGTCAACCACTGCTCTGTTCACTTTTATAGGATGGCTGAAACTGCTATACTGCTATAGTCGAGTATGCACACCAGGGGTGGGTACCCATGGCCGAACCTCCAGCAATCAAACATTCTTAACCTATGGCCCTCCAGACCTACATACGGCATCTTGTCAGCTCAGTCCTAGAAATAGGCAGCTATACAGTAAGACTGGCAGCTTAAAGGGATCGTGTCAGGATATAGAAGTAGCGGTATGGCTGTATAGGTGCTTGTCACCCAATAAAAACGAAGTATTTTTTGTAGAGATCCGATGTGCCAGTCATGAGAAGTCAACTGTAGAAGTTATATGCAAATCACTGAGGGCGTGTCAGAGCACTTGGACAGCTGATACGCCCCCATGTGATTTGCATATATCTTCTACACTAGATTTCTCTTGACCCACACATCGGATCTCTACAAAAAAAGTATAATTTTTTTTTGGGAGTCAGGCGCCTATATAGCCGTACCACTAGTTCTATATGTAAAACTGTGCTCACAGGTTCCCTTTAAGACTGATATAAGCAGTTAATTCAAATTCTAGAAAAAATATTTCAGTATGAAGGTAATAATAAGAGCAGTAATTAGGTGAGGAGATAAGGGATTTTTCCATATCAAAGAATAAGTAATTAGGCCTCACAGTAATCTCAGAAAACATTCAAGGTCATCAGAATTATTTTTTCTCCCTATTATTCGGGAAAGCACTAAGCTGAGACTATGATGACAATCGTACTTAAGGTCCAGTCACACTAAGCAACTTACCAGCGATCCCAACAACGATAGGAATCGCTGGTAAGTTGCTAGGAGGTTGCTGGTGAGATGTCACACTGCGACGCTCCAGCGATCCCACCAGCAACCTGACCTGGCAGGGATCGCTGGAGCGTCGCTACACAAGTTGCTGGTGAGCTCACCAGCAACCAGTGACCAGCCCCCAGCGCCGCGTGGAAGCTGCTGCGCTTGGTAACTAAGGTAAATATCGGGTAACCAACCCGATATTTACCTTGGTTACCACCGCACGGAGCTACACGTGCAGAGAGCAGGGAGCAGCGCACACTGAGCGCTGGCTCCCTGCTCTCGTAGTTACAGCACACATCAGGTTAATTACACGATGTGTGCTGCAGCTAAATGTGCACAGAGCAGGGAGCAGCGCACACTGCTTAGCGCTGGCTCCTTGCTCTCCTAGTTACAGCACACATCGGGTTAATTAACCCGATGTGTCCTGCAGCTACATGTGCACACAGCAGGAGCCGGCAGCACAGGCAGTGAGAGCGGCGGAGGCTGGTATCAAAGGTAAATATCGGGTAACCAAGGACAGGGCTTCTTGGTTACCCGATGTTTACATTGGTTACCAGCCTCCACAGAAGCCGGCTCCTGCTGCCTGCACATTTAGTTGTTGCTGTCTCGCTGTCACACACAGCGATCTGTGCTTCACAGCGGGACAGCAACAACTAAAAAATGGCCCAGGACATTCAGCAACAACCAACGACCTCACAGCAGGGGCCAGGTTGTTGCTGGATGTCACACACAGCAACATCGCTAGCAACGTCACAAAAGTTGTTCGTTAGCAGCGATGTTGCTAGCGATGTTGCTTAGTGTGACGGGGCCTTTAGACCAATAAAATAAGGTAAACTGATGAACCAGTGTAGACCCATCAGTACTAAAGTGGTCAACCAAAAAAGGATTCAGGGTCTAAAATTATAGGATTTGTGCACTACAAACTCGGCCTTTTAGAAAACACTAGGCTGAGACTATGATGACCACCATACTTAGACCAACAAAATAAGGTGAACTGGCAACATCACGAGCCAGGGTAGGCCCACCAGCACTAAAGTGGTCAACCAAAAAAGGATTCAGGGTCTAAAATTATAGGATTTGTGCACTACAAACTCGGCCTTTTAGAAAACACTAGGCTGAGACTATGATGACCACCATACTTAGACCAACAAAATAAGGTGAACTGGCAACATCACGAGCCAGGGTAGGCCCACCAGCACTAAAGTGGTCAACCAAAAAAGGATTCAGGGTCTAAAATTATAGAATTTGTGTACTACAAACTCGGCCTTTTAGAAAGCACTAGGCTGAGACTATGATGACCACTATACTTAGGCCAACAAAATAAGGTAAACTGGTGAAATAACGAACCATTGTAGGCTCACCAACACTAAAGCGGTCAACCACAAAAGGATTCAGGGTCTAAAATTATGGGATTTCTGCACTACACACTTGGCCTTTTGGAAAGCACTAGGCAGAGACTATAATGACCACCGTACTTAGACCAATAAAATAAGTTAAACTGGTGACATAACAATCCAGTGTAGGCCCACCAATACTAAAGTGGTCAACCATAAAAGGATTCAGGGTCTAAAATGATTGGATTTGTGCACTACAAACTCGGACTTTTGGAAAGCACTAGGCAGAGACTATAATGACTACCGTACTTAGACCAATAAAATAAGGTAAACTGGTGACATAACAATCCAGTGAAGGCCCACCAATACTAAAGTGGTCAACCATAAAAGGATTCAGGGTCTAAAATGATGGGATTTGTGAACTAAAAACAGCAGTTTTAGCTGCCCCTGCGCCATAACATGGCCACTATTGAGTTAGCCAGAAAATAAATTTATTGGTGACTACTTTGTTCCCAACCATGTGTGTTTTGAAGGCACCGGTAAAGCTATGGCAGCTCTACAGGTTGAAGATCCCACCAAACAACAAATAGTATCTCATGGAAGAACTTATAATTTGTAGGTAAGGAATAATATGATAGGACTCAAATTATGAAAACATTTCCAATGGGTCGTCAAAAGACAACTCCAAAAACCCTAAGAACAACTAAGCCCAGCAAACACAACCTTAGCTTTGGTTTCCCATCAATCTTATGAACCTTCCAAACCAAGTGTGATCACGGGAGCTACTTGGAAGAGTAAATCCTGAACTAAAACATGCTAGAACCTTACGGTCAGGGTCAGGATACGGCTGAGGCTTGAAAAGCTTGAGGTTCCCTACTATTTGGAGCTAAAAGTTTAGAGCTAAGATCTGTTGGAACCTCATGGGAGTGTATTTCTATATGCTCGTAGGTAAGAGCTTGGGTATGAGGCATAGGCTGGGCATACTTGAAGGCATTCAACACCATGCATGGCAGTCCAAAGCTTTATCCAATACAGAGTGCTTTCCTAACTTCATGCTTTGGTACAAATGTAATGACTTCTGATGCAATATATAGTCGTCCATATACCTGACGTACTTTTTTTTTGGTCAGAATCTCGATTTCTCCTTTTTGTAAAAGTCCAACCTCCATTATCAAGAGTGATTTATTCAGGGTCCTCTAGATGAATGTCATATCAGAGGTATGAAAATAAAGTGCTTTTAATGAAAAATAGCTTAAACGTATGCCTTGGCTAGGACTAAAATGCAATTATGTAAAAATCCTAGTTTAGCAAATCTAAATATGGCTTCAGCTTTCACCCACAAAAAATATATCATTTTTTTTTGTTTTTTAAGGACAGTTATAAGCAAACAATAAACTAGTTGATGTACACTAGGTCTATGCAATGAGACTACACAAATAAATATACATGTACGTACATACGACGACAGCACGCCCGTTAGATGCAACCACAATAAACCTTTCAAAAAATCTGAGCGCAATTATATACCCAGCTAAGTGACACCAAACGAAACAGGAACTCGTGAGGGATACCAAAAAATCAAAGACAAAAATTTCTAAAAGAATGATTAGAATGTCAGAGAACTTTCATGCAAATCCTAGGGAGTTCTGCTACATTCTCATGCAGGTCCATCAACACCACCAATTCAGTATCATCTTCAGATCAATTTATGTCCTCACAGGAAACAACAAATGCAAGAAACGTACATAAGGAATTAACATAAAATGTCGAAAATTAAGGTTTCCACTTCAAATTTATAGATGGCACCCTATGTCTTCTTTGTAGAGAAGTTCCATAGGGTTCTACAACTGATGCAGAAGCCATGATAAACCAATAGTGGCAGCTATAGCAGACAAAAGTTTTAAAGATGCAGTCCACTCCTCAAATAAAATTGAATAGTCAAATTCACAAAAGTGGCACATTTTTGAAGAGCAATTCCAGTGGCTATTGATACTGGCATTGGTTGAGCAGTAAGAAGTCTCATGAAGACGACCCTTATCGATAGGACCACTCAGGGCATTGGGACATCCTAATATGGTCAGAGAATCCACTTTGAGGAAGAAGACAGTAGTACGGGCAACTCCTACCTGGTAGACCAGCTTCTTCAATGCCTTAGGCAGGAGCTACACGGCAACATTGACCAAAACAGAGGTCACATGGCCAAAGATGATTATGTATAGCTACTAAGTTCAAAAGTACAAAAAAATTGGGTCATATTGCAACTCCTAGGGTACCATGACCTTGCCAAGCAAGTTGCATATATGTGTCATGCCAATTGCCTTGTAGTCCTGACCTTCAATGGACAACCATCCATTTGAATGACGACCAGGCTGTCTATTCATAGGTGGTCGTTAAGAAGCAGGACTTCTTCAGGAGACAACCTCTTTAAATGGAAAGGGTGATGATGTTTTGGCTGGTTTTGTACTTTATAAAGCAAACTAGGAGGTGCAGGACAGGAAAATATCTACAGCTTTGGGCATATGTTTGGTAGACTAGCCTCTTCAATGCCTTAGGCTGGAGTTACACAGCAACTTTGGCCAAAACACAGTTCACATGGCCAAAGATGATTATGTATATCTGCCACACACAAGGGAATGAGGCAAGATTGCAACCCCTAGGGCACCATGACCGTGCCAAGTAAGTCGCCAATATGTGTCATGCCCAAAGTTGCCTTGTAGTCCTAGCCTTCAATGGACAAAAAAAATTAGATACCGAAAAAAAAAAAAAGTGGATATTCGAAACGCAACATTTCCTTAGATAGAAAGAAAAATAACTTATTTGGATAAACTCAAGTGGAAATGTCCCATTAGAGCAGGCATCCATCTGAATGGCTACCAGGTTCTCTAGCCATAGGTGGTAGTGGAGAAGCAGTACTTCTTCGGGAGAGAACCTTTTTAAATTGAATGGATGATGATGCCAAGCAAGTTGCATTTATGTGTCATGCCCAAAATTGCCTTGTAGACCTAGCCTTCAATGGACAACCATCCATCTGAATGGCTGCTAGGTTGTCTACCCATAGGTGGTCATTGAGAGCAGGACGTCTTCGGGAGACAACCTCTTTCAATGGAATTGGTAATGATGTTTTAGGGGTTATTTTTGTACTTTATATAGCAAACTCTGAGGTGCAGGACAGGAAAATATCTACAGCTCTGCGCAGATTTTTGGCTGTAGACATAAAAAACAGTTGACACATTTCAAGTATCGGCTTCAAAAGCCATCAAGAATGTCTTACAAGTAAAAAAAAATATAATTTTGCCCTCTATTAAAAAAAATACAGGTCTAAATGTTTAGTACATGTTTGGCCGAAATTATTCCTGGAAGCAACATACAAAATACAAGTGGCATCTGTAAACTGAATACAATATTGTAAGTAAAAACATTTTCCAAAAAGGTGCATACTGAAGTCAATTGTGATCTATCGGGTTGTACGTTGCACTACCGGTCTTGCCTTTTTTTGTTTTCATTTTGAGTGAGCAATATAAAATGTTGGGCATTTATTTAACGTTCCATGCTATCATTAATGAAGACTTTTTTGATAATTTTTGGACATGAGTGGTCAGTAGTTAAGCATTTACAAACAATGGAGGACATCATTACCGATTTATTGGGTGGCATGTTGTACTACCTGTCGTGCCTTTTTTCTTTGTTTTTATTTGAGTGACCAATAAAATATGTTGGGATTTATTTAACTATCTATGATATCATTAATGTAGACTATTTTTTGATAATTTTTGGACATGAGTGGTCAGTAGTTAAGCATTTACAAACAATTGAGGACTTCTTTACCGATTTATTGGGTGGCATGTTGCGCTACTTGTTGTGCCTTTTTTTCTTCGTTTTCTTTTTGAGTGAACAATAAAAAATGTTGGGGGTTTATTTAGCTTTCCATGCTATGGATAATTTTTGGGGGATAATTTTTGGATAATTTGGGGGGAAAATGTTTGGAAATGAGTGTCCAGTAGTTAAGCATTTACAAACAATGTTAAGTCAATTTTTCTAATCACTTTTTTTAGGATACTCTCTTTGAAGTTTCATTTCTAGTTTTATGTAAAACTATCCTTATCCATAGGTATCATTTTCACATCAAAAAAAGTTTGGTGTCAAATATTCTAAAATTCCGTTTGTGGCTATAGAAAAATAGGTAGCATTTAGAACCAAAAATTTTTTTTTTTTAAACAAGTGATCGACCACACAAAAAAATAAAAAAAATTACCAAAATTTCCCTAAAAATTGGAAACAAAAAAAGTCCATATTTGTAAATTTGGCCATATTAGAATTCTCTTACAATCGATCCACTTTTGTGATTTCAACTCCAAATGAATTTGAGAACAGAAAAGTTGTATAATTTTTAGCTCTAATTTAAAATTTGGAAAACGACCCTCACAAAAAAAGAACGAAAAACAAAAAGACCACAGATAGTTGAAACGGTCAGACACTTACATTAGCCACAAATATTTTTTTTTTACATACATTTTTTTTTTCTTTTTTTTAAAACCTAGAAAACTAGTTGATTCCACAACTAAGTATGTGCTCAAGGACAAAATAAATGTGATCTGTAAAAAATACGACTTTCATAGTTTACTATAAGTGGAGCTGCACTTTTAAAAAGCTGCTTTAGGTTCTGCTCACAAGCAAACAGTAGGACAAGGTCTATGGGAACGAGCAGGTCAATGGGGACCATAGTGTTGATCGATACTATTGTCCTCATTGGACGTTCCATAATTTGGCACAAAAATAGACACATTAATTCACCTACAAACCAGTGACTGTAAGGACGAGTTATGATTTTTCCTTGTAGTGCCCATATCAGATCCTAGAATCAATGACAATTAGCAATAAATGACAATCAACTCCTCCACTCCCCCAACACTACAGACACACACAAAAGATAGAGAAAGTCTTGAGGTTTCCACACCTTGCACTTTTTGAAATTATTGACAAGTGTTTTTATAATTTCTGTTTTTCTTGATTTGTTTTTTACATATTTACAGAAGTTCAGTGCTAAAATCAGATGCTCCAAGACATGTGCCAAGGTCTGGATTTTCTCTTGCACCGTATGTTGAGTCCTTCACCCTACCAGAGAAGGGCAGGAGCAGAAGGCGCAAAGGAAATAAAACTGGTTTCCTACTGTCTTCCCATTTCGGAAAATGAATTCAATGTTGTTAATTTTTTTTTTTTTTTGCTTTTCTTTTTCCTCAAATCGGAAAGAACAGTTCTACATCCCCGGTCTGTAGAGGATACTGTCTGTAGATAGCCCCTCAGAGATGCCGAGGACTTGGATGACCATTATGATACAGCTTCTGCTTGATGTGAACCATGTTTCCACTGGTGTCGTCATACTGCCGCGGGTGACGTTTTCGAAAATCCCTTAAGTTACAAAACTTGGGAATCCACGACCACGAGTTGTCTGTAAAGAAGAAAACACATTGAATAGTTCATCCTTTAATGTAAACCCAACCAAGCCTACATTTTCCAAAATTTTAGGAGGTCTTATTTTTGACATTTTGAAAAGACACGAGATGGAAAGAGTTGAATAGAAGAGAAACAAACAGCAAAACCCCACAAAGACGGCTGGACAATAATAGAAGCCTTGAGTATATCGCTACGAAGCTTGATGACAAAACATTTTGTAGAAACCTCTACCATGTGGTCACAATCGACCTCCTCAAAGTTCAATAAAGTGAAAATAATAATTGTCCCCAGAGATCCACAAACCCTTTAACAAAATGTATGTGTATGGAGTCAGTCTTGGAGGAGAGCAGCGTTCAGCTTACGCTTCTGCTGCTTTTTTATCGTGGTGTCTCAGCCTCGGAACCATCACTGATCTCTGTGACATGTTGAATGTTTTTTATTTTTCTACATTAAATTTATTACACCTTAATTATCTGGAGAAGTCTTTAGCCAAATAAAGAACATTTCCAATGATGGGGAAAATTAGGATTGGTATTAGTCTACCAATACTCATAAAATGAGAGGCTTTAGCTACTTCTAATTGTCTTGACCAACGAAATGTCTTGAAAAATTAATTTTATGCTTATGTGAAGATGTTTATTTAGTAAGGGAGTTGTCCAATGGTGACAACTAGAGTTGACCAAAAAGATTTGAAGGACCTTAGTCAAATGGCCATGGACTGCGATTATATACTTGGCCGACTAATCCGAAGAGACGCCGGGGATTCCAGCATGTAGGACGAGGTTCAAAGGGGTTTTTAAAATCATAGAATGATAGAGTTGGAAGGGACCTCAATGGCCATCGGGTCCAACCCCCTGTGAGTGTAGGTTTTCCGCAATCATCTCAGCTATAGTCGGAAGAGTTTGAAAGGACCTCAAGGGCCATGGGGTCAAACCCCCTGTATCTAGAATTAGCGGTGTGGCTACTGGATTATGGTCCTTCAATTCGTTTTTCTCAACTCTAGCTGACAATGTTAGAAAACCCCAAAAGGAATTGTGACCTCCGGTGTTGTAATGTTCTAGAAACAAAAGAAAAGATAAGAACGCAAAACTAAATTTCCTTGGACTAGTAACGCAGGTCCGGCAGCATTAGTGTTACAGGAAATCTCCATTTTGTCTTTCCAAGTAAATCAATTCTGACTCTTATAAGGTTTCCATGATTTGGTGTTTCAAACATATCTGTTTAAAGATCTGAAGCCTTCGGACCAACAATTTACTTCCACAGTAATAAGAATAAATGTCATTCTTCTAAGCTTAAAGTAGTTTTAAAGCAATTATCCTTATCTCAGAGAAAGAATAATGGAGATTCCTCCTTGGAAATTGTAGAGGTTAATGACCTTGACATAAGATCTGCCACTTCATGGTCTAGATACTTTGGTTTTGTGAAATGAAAAACTGTAGGTGAGTCGAAGACGAATAACTATGCATTTTTCACATCCTACCTACATGCTGGGCTATAATAAGTCCTATATGTATTATGAGGGGTTCACGTACAACAGCCTGAGCTCTTGGGCTTATCTGCGAGTATGGCAAGGGGGGAACCATTAGTTAAGATCAAAATGAGACCCTATTATGTTGTTGGATTTCGATATCCAATGGGCCTATTTTTTTTTTACCGTTTATCTTGACTTTACTCAACCTTTAGACTAAAGCCCTATGCACTTCTTTGCTAATTCGGACAGGGGTCAGACCCATCGATCTAATAATGATGACCTATGCTAAGGTGATCAACATCATGAGCTTAGACAGCCACTTCAAAAGGTTGTCCACTAGTTTTACATTAATGGCCTATCCTTGGGAAAAGTCATCAATGTCTGATTGGCCAGGGTCCGACACCCGGAATCTCCGTCAATACGCTGTTCCCAGTCCCGGTGATGGCAGCTGATGGCTGGAAATGCTGAGTTCTGAAGCTGCCCCATCAACTGATAGCGGCTTTGACCGGGTACTGCACATCTGTCTCCTATTGATTTGAATGGGACGTGGATGTGCAGTACCTGGCTGTCACCTCAACAGAAGACGGGGCAGCTCCGAAAATGAGCATTTCTGGCCTCCTGCTGTCACCGCCGGTACCGAGAACGGCTGATCGGTGATGGTACCAGGTGTTGGACCCCGTACGATCAGACATTGATGACCTATCATAAGCATAGGCCATCAATTTTAAAGAAATTAATTACCTTTTAAGGTTCATTTATGGATATACCGAAATGGAATGGCAAATAGATGCTTAAAAATAGAAATTGATTGAGGCATTGAACTGGAAGCTACTGATGACCCAGTGATAAGGTGCCTTGAAGTGGCCTACAGCATAAATCAGGGTGAGATCACTAAAGACCACAAACATATTAGAGAGTTGGCTGAACCCAAGTCCATCCAATAGTCTTAAGTGTATGGAAGCCCCAGGATTGATTGTTGGGGGAGTTAGGTATCGGGGATGACCAATTTCAGACTGCTGATCCTTTTATTATTCCTGAGATAAGCCAGCACCAAACTTTTACATGTCTTGGATATATAGAACACAGCAGTGCGGGCACTACTGTGTACGAGAGAAATGGATGAGAGCAAATTATCAGCCCTCAGACAACTAATGTGTATCGGGGGCTTCAGACTAAAATGCTAAAAACCAATATAGAGATAAAACTATATGAAAACAGTTTTTCACTTGATAGTCCAGATGTTTAGTTGGCCTGGCCCTGATTTATGACTAAAAATGTTGGACCGATTGGATTATACTGGTGTAACACAGAATATCCTACCGGGGAGACGTGTCATCACCATCCAGCAGCCTATAATGCCCAAATAATATGGACATTAAACAACACACAGAGGCAACCAGCAAAATTATGAAAATAAGCTATGGAATAAATGGAGAAAGTAAAAAAAGAAAAATTGAAAAAAAAGAACTTCTGATATTATTCAACCCTTCGTCTGGGAAATTCTATTACCAGTATATTGCTTTGTAATACAGTTGAGCTTATGCCCTATGGTTATTGTCATAAGACAGAAGACAACCAGACAAGGCAACAAGACAACCAGCTACCCAAGGAGGCCGGACAACGATAGCCACATATTCCTCAATTATCATTTCTAGGAAACCAACGCTCATGGAGACACAAAGTCTAGAGAATGGTTGGTTTGGTTTAGACCCACTCTTTACCTTTTTGGACCACTCGATAGTAGAATTTCATCTACTATCATCTCTTCAAGGACCATCTCTTAGAGGACCACCAGGTCTATGACCTCTAGAATCATCTCTTTGAGGACAACCAGGTCTATGACCTTTAGAATCATCTCTTTGAGGACAACCGGACAACCAGGTCTATGACTTCTAGAATCATCTCTTCGAGGACAACCAGGTCTATGACTTTTAGAATCATCTCTTCGAGGACAACCAGGTCTAAGACCTCTCTTGAATCATCTCTTCGAGGACAACCAGGTCTATGACTTTTAGAATTATCTCTTCGAGGACAACCAGGTCTAAGACCTCTCTTGAATCATCTCTTCGAGGACAACCAGGTCTATGACATTTAGAATCATCTCTTCGAGGACAACCAGGTCTATGACTTTTAGAATCATCTCTTTGAGGAGAACCAGGTCTATGACCTCTAGAATCATCTCTTTGAGGAGAACCAGGTCTATGACCTCTAGAATCATCTCTTCGAGGTCCACCAGGATCACTTCTTTCAAAGACAAGTTTTCAATGATTTGGGTCATAAAGTTTCACTCCATAGAGGTTTTGGAATAAAAGGGGACCTTAAAAACTGGAATATATACAAAAAAATAACCAAAAAAATATATAAAATTAAATTAGAAGAATTTTCCAAAATATATTTCAGAATGAAACAGATACTTTTTTCCCCCCCAAACTATGAAATGTTGTCTTAAGGATATTGAAGTGGAACAGACCAAATATTATCCCCTGTTGTGTAAGGCTGTGTGCACATGTCTAGAATCCAACTGAAAAAGCGCAGCGAAACTTCAGCAAAATAATTAATAAAGTACACAGCAATGTCAAAACAACATTGCTGTGCACATGTTTCGTCTTATGTTACTAATGTTAACAGCTTCAGGGTTCCAAAATCTTAAATCGGTTAAAGTAGTAATACGCTCTTTCTTTGGGTGGCTGCTCACTCTATATGGGCAGGGTTATACAGGGCTCAGCATTCAGAGAATGGCTAGATCTGCAGCAGAGTAAACAGTGATTTTATCAAAATGCAGCAAACAGCTCAGAAAGTGACACATTGCTGGAATCAGGGTCTCTGTCTCTACATTATGCTGCTCTCAGATGGGGGAGCAAAAACCTGGTGACAGTGAAAAGATAAGAATGGCATGCATTGACCCATAAACAATCCATACTGACTAGGTATATTTGCCGAGGTCTGTCTTGGGGGGCATCAGTTGCCCCAACACCCGAGGCTACTGATCCCATTCAATCATAATATTAATTTTACACTTGTAATATTTTAGGGTTGTATAGCACTATTCTGGTATTGCTTTATGGAGCTGATATTTGAGTACTGTATGCTGGTATTATTTGATCACTTTATGTCAATACTATTATAGCACTGCTTTTTTGTATTATTTGATCACTATTGGTTTTACTTGAGCATTGTATGTTGATATTATTTCATTACTATATGTCGGTACTATTTGAGCACTAAATGTCGGTACTATTTGAGCACTAAATGTTGGTATTATTTGAGCACTGTATGTTGGTACTAGTTGAGTACTATATGTCGCTGCTCTTTCAGCACTGTATATTTGTACTATTTGAGCACTATATGTTGGTACTACTTGAGCACTATGTTGGTACTATATGAGCACTGTATGTTGGTACTATTTGAGCACTGTACTGTATGTTAGTACTATTTGAGCACTATATGTTGGTACTATTTGAGCACTGTATGTTGGTACTATTTGAGTACTGTATGTTAGTACTAATTGAGCACTATATGTTAGTATTATTTGAGCACTATATGTTGGTACTACTTGAGCACTATGTTGGTACTATATGAGCACTGTATGTTGGTACTATTGAGCACTATATTTGGTACTATTTGAGCACTGTACTGTATGTTAGTACTATTTGAGCACTATATGTTGGTACTATTTGAGCACTGTATGTTGGTACTATTTGAGCACTGTATGTTAGTACCAACGTACAGTGCTCAATTAGTACTAACATACAGTGCTCAAATAGTACCAACATACAGTGCTCAAATAGTACCAACATATAGTGCTCAAATAGTACTAACATACAGTGCTCAATTAGTACTATTTGAGCACTATGTGTTGGTATTATTTGAGAACTGTATTGTTGGTACTATTTGAGCACTATATATTTTTACTATTTGAGCACTGAATTTTGGTGTTGGTATTATTTGAGTATTATATGTTGGTACTATTAGAGCACCATGTGTTGGTACTATTTGAGCACTGTATTTTGGTACTATTTGAGCACTGTATGGTAGTACTATTTACCGTAAACACTGTATGTTAGTACTATTCGAGTATGTATTTTAGTATTATTTGAGACCTGTATGTTGTTACTATTTCAGCCCTGCGTGTTGGTATTATTTGAGCACTGTATGGTTTACTGCTTAGGTGCTCAGTAGTAAACAGTTATTGCAGTGCATTGTGATGGCATTGTATAACACTTATGTGGGTAGCATTCATGGAAATGTTATTAATGGGTAACATACTATATGATACTTGTAACTAGAGATGTACGGCATCGAAATCTGAACACCATATGACGGTACAATTCATGGGAGGGTGCCCAAAGAGAAGGTGCCACACACAGCATCATCCTAGGTAAGGCTGCCATGTGTGCTGTATTGGCCGGTATTACTGGACCTATATGGACTGTGTATATGATACCTTTAAAGACACAATATTCTTCTATTGAATCAATGTCTCTATAGGAAAATACCGTAAATAGAGAGATAGTAGCCGGCTGCTGTTCCAATTTATTTGTGAAATAACAAATACAAGCTCCATCAATGCCCTGCATTAACCCGGCCTGATAATGTACGTTTCCCTCTAAATGAACACAGCAGATGCAGCGCTGTTAGGATTTGTTACTGGAAGCATTTGCCTATAGAAAGAGGAGCAGTAGTTAAAATCCGGCATTATCCAGCAGGCTAAGCACAGATCTCCAGGCCCTTTACCCAAATATGTCCTTTCATTTATCTATATTGTCAAGAATGTTTTCATCTGAAATCCGAAAGGCCGTCATAACAAGAGACATTATCTGCTTGATGTGCGTGCCGATGTGAGCAGCGGCGGCGGCCAGATGTGCGCACAGCTCCTCCTATCAGCCGCAGACGCACACTACATCCACGCTATAGCACAGTTCGGTGGGTGGGTGGGGGGGGGGGTGACGGTAGATTTAGTTGCATCGTCTCCGATCACGGCCACTTGTCTGCACTGGAATTCTCCAGAGCGGCCTCTCACTGAGGCTAATGAGAAACTAATAGACTTTTAATGGGATTTAAGGAAAAAAAAAAAAAAGAAGAAGGAAAAAGAGGTAACAAGTGTCCTATAATTGTAACTATTGTCAGACTGCGCATCAACGTCTCATTAAAATCATCACCGGCTGGATGGTAATTTATACTTCCTTCCATTTATTCTTAGCATCTTGAGAAACTAAAATTAGAAATTAGTATCTGTTTTTTTCCAAGGTGGTGGTGTGTCAAGAGAGGAAAAAAATCCTCATCCCTTCTCAATACATATATCATTGTCCTTAAAAAAAATACAAATCCACATCTAGATGTTAAAAATGACAAGAGCTACAATTTGAAGTTCCGGTACTTACTGGAAAATCTGTATCTCATACCAGATACCATTTAAAGACGACCTGCCACTTGTCAGAAATATTTAATTTTGTTTATCCGATGTAAAAGCCGCTGTTCTCCTGAATCCAGCGATGTTTTTCTTTTGCTCCTACGCCTCTCCGTTCTCGAGATATGGCCCCTTTTCTGTGCATATAAATCTAGATTTATTTTACAAAGTGGGCGTGGTCATAAAGACAACACCCATGTGCCACGCCCACTTGACTAAAAGACTAGACTTATATAGAGGGCTATATCTCAGGAACGGAGTGGCGTAGGAACAAAAGGAAAACAACGTCGGATTCAGGAGAACAGCAGCATTTAGATCAGACTAAACAAAAAAGTTTCATAGTTATGGGAATGGTAAGGTTATCTTTAAAAGAGACATCTATGAGCTCCATTAGGTGCCAGGGTGCAGCAGCAATCCCTGGATAACATAAAATAAGAGCATACCAGTACTTTAAGGGGGCTACTAGAAAAAAGGAGACATCTCCTGGACTCCCGGAAGAATTAAGAAATCTTCATGACCCTACCAAAATTATTCTAAAGGAAGAATGTCTAGTTAGTTTCTTGTGTGGGTGCAGGGATGCTGCCTGGGCACTTAAAAATATATTAAGGGGGGCATGGAAGAGGTGTAAAGTGCAATGGCATGGCCAAAATGTGGAAGAGGATAGGAATTGATTGTCATCATCTGTTAGACCGTGTATAAAAGTTGGCTGTATGGGACAGAGCAAAAGCTCTGTGAATACCGGCCCCTACTTTAGTAGAGAGGATTTCAGTAGACTGTGCTCATTAAAGTCCAACTCCAATGTGATTAGATGACGGAGTTAAAGGGAGTCTGTCAGTAGGATCAACGCTCCCGAGCCGTCTATATGGGCATGTAGGTCATAGGAAGCTGAATAAAACGTTACCTTGATATCCGCAATCCGACGTTTGGTTCCAGTGAAATCCACATTTTTATTAATATGCAAATGAGCTGTTAAAATCTATTGGCCATAGATCTCCCAGAGAATCTGTCTACAGAGCTTATTTTATAATATATTATACCAGAGTGAGACATGTAATGACTGACAGTCTGCTCTCTTGATCTATATGTCTCACACTGGTAACATCCCCTTTCTGGAGGCAGGTTCACCTCCTTAACAGATAACGTTAGGGGCTAGAAGCATCGGGTATGTTGAAATTGAGCACCCAATCCTTTTGCGCGCTTTATAGAAATTTGCCACCAGCGATATGATTTATCTATACCAGTGTGAGACATGTAACGACTGACAGTAGCTCTCTTGATCTATATGTCTCACACTGGTAACATCCCCTTTCTGGAGGCAGGTTCACCTCCTCAACAGATAACGTTAGTGGTTAGAAGCATCGGGTATGTTGAAATTGAGCACCCAATCCTTTTGCGCGCTTTATAGAAATTTGCCACCAGCAATATGATTTATCTATACCAGTGTGAGACATGTAAAGACTGACAGTAGCTCTCTTGATCTATATGTCTCACACTAGTAACTCCCCTTTCATTTACAGTAAGCTCTGGAGGAAAATGTGGATTTCTCTGGAACAAAACATCGGATCGCAGATACTAAGGTATCATTTTATTCAGCTTCTTATGACCTACATGCCCATATAGATTGGGTAGGATGGTTGATACTACTGACGGATTCCCTTTAAACAGGTCGGATAACCCTTCTAACCAAGCATCTCTGGTCTTGCATGGGGAGCTCCCAACAGAAAGAAATCCCCATTTTCCTGAAATTGCAGGAGAACTTCGTATATTCACAAATGTTTATTGCCTGCACGGGACACAGATAAATAAGAATTTGGAAGTTTGGCTGATAGGATGTTGGTACAGCTTTATCTAAATTTTTATTACTGTCAAACACTATCAATGTCACGGGTGATTCCTGTTACTTTTGAGACATTTATGGCCTCAGGAAACGAAACACATCCTGACATCTTTAAGAAACGCCTCCTGGGCACAATCTGATTTCTTGAAGTCGTTTTTGAGATGCTCCTATGAACGTGGCAATCCTTATATAAGGACATGAGAATGCCAGGAATTAAAGAGATTTTTTGATCCTAGAAAACATTCTATATATCTCATACAACTTCTGTTCTCTCGAACGTTACACTGCCATACTTTGTAAGGGCCTCAAATTATTTTTTTCTCTTTGTACCTGACTGTTTTCTCCATTGTGATGAATGGGGGAAAATAGGTGGATCCCACCAATTTCACAGGACCAGTCCATCGTTCACCTCCTCAACAGATAACGTCAGGTGATAGAAGGATTGGCCATATTGAATTTGAGCACCCAATCCTTTTATACCCAAAGGATCTTTGGGCCGGACATAGATCTCCCAGAGAATCTGCCTTCAGAGCTTATTTTATATTATATTATACCAGTGTGAGACATGTAATGACTGACAGTCTGCTCTCTTGATCTACATGTGTCACACTGGTAATACCCCTTTCATTTACAATAAGCTCTGGAGGCAGATTCTCAGGGAGAATCTATGTCCGGCCCATAGATCTTAACACCTCATTTACATATTAATAAAAATGTGGATTACTCTGGAATAAGTCATCAGATTGCAGATATCAAGATATCATTTTATTCAGCTTCCTTTTATCTATGGGCTGGACATATATGTCCCTGAGAATCTGCCTCCAGAGCTTATTTTAAATTATATTATACCAATGTGAGACATGTAATGACTGACAGTCTGCTCTCTTGATATACATGTCTTGCATTGGTAACACCCCCTTTCTGGAGGCAGGTTCTCTGGGAGATCTATGTCTGGCCTATAGATCTTAACAGCTCATTTACATATTAATAAAAATGTGGATTATTCTGGAATAAGGTATTGGAACGCAGATATCAAGATATCCTTTTTTTCAGCTTTCTATGACCTAATTGCCCATATAGATGGTTTAGGAGAATTGATCTTACTGACAGATTCCTTTTAAAACGATACCTTGATATCTGCGATCCGATGTCATGTTCCAGAGAAATCCACATTTTTATTAATATGTAAATGAGCTGGTAAGATCTATGGGCCGTATATAGATCTCCCTGAGAATCTGCCTTCAGGGCTTATTTTATATTATTACAGAGTGAGACATGTAATGACTGACAGTCTGCTCTCTTGATATACATGTCTCACACTGGTAACATCCCCTTTCTGGAGGAAGGTTCACCTCCTCAACAGATAACGTCAGGGGCTAGAAGGATAAAGTTTGTCGAACTTGAGCCCCCAATCCTTTTGGACTATTTATAGATAATTTGCCACCAGCGATAGGATCTATCTATACCAGTGTGAGACATGTAATGACTGACAGTGCTCTCTTGATCGCAAATATCAAGATACCATTTTATTCAGCTTCTTATGACCTACTTGCCTATATTGACGGTTTAGGAGGGCTGACAGATTCCCTTTAAACAGGTAATTCGTTCCCGTTATACTTCTGACAAATCCAACGCAAAATCCCCGGGGCTTATATGGCAGAAGTAAAAGAAATTGATACCGATTTTGCTCTCAGCAATTCTGCTGGATTTTTACAGTAAAGCTGTTTTCACATAGTCTTTTTACTGAGTTTCTGGAGCTTTAACAAAGGAGAAACTCCAATTTTCGAAAAACTCAGCAAAAAGACATCTAAATCTGTATCAAAATACATATGTAAAGCATGCTAGATTTTTGCTGCTGAATTGTCAGGGATGTAAACTCACGGTCTGTGTAAATGCAATCTTAAGGGTATTTTCATATGCTGCATGTTTTGCTGTATTTTTCTCATATTTATTCCAGTAAAAATGCAGCAATTTTCTCTGCTGGGGAATGGGATTCCTGAAGTCTCAGTCATTTTTTTCCTTGCAGATTTGAAGCCGTTTCATATCTGCAGAATGTCAATTCTTTCAATGTTCTTGCCCCATTTTTCAACCATTCAAAAGAATGGGGAAAAAAATGTATAAAGGAGTTCACCCAAGCAAAAAAGCATGTAATTTATACAGCACTAGCTGTCGCACCCGGCGCTGCCCAGGATAGTAACTGTCTCTCTGTTTCTCTCCCATTCTCGGTCTCCCCCTCTGTATATCTCTCTCTCTCTTTGTCTGTCTGTCTCTTTCCCTGTCTGTCTCTGACTGTCTCTGTCTCCGTCTGTCTCAATCTCTTTCCCTGTCTGTCTATCTATCTGTCACTTTCCCTATCTGTCTCTTTCCCTGTCTGTCTCTTTCCCTGTCTGTCTCTTTCCCGCTTTCCCTCTGTCTCTTTCCCTGTGTCTGTCTCTTTGTCTGACTCTGTCTGTCTTTTAACCTGTCTCTCTCTTTCCCTCTCTTTCCCTGTCTGTCTCTTTCCCTGTCAGTCTGTCTCTTTGTCTGTCTCTTTGTGTCTGTCTCTTACCCTGTCTATGTCTGTTTCTTACCCTGTCTGTGTCTGCCTCTTTCCCTGTCTGTGTCTGTCTCTTTCCCTGGCTGCATTGTGACACGCCAACATTCCATATAAGGGCGTGGCTGCGCATTCTTCTGAAGTTCTGGCTGCACTGTGGCTCCCAGCTCCATTCGCTTTAATGGAGGAAGGTTTTTTGGTGAATAACTGTAAAGCGCGGGGTTAAAATTTCCCCTCAAAACATAGCCTATGATGCTCTCGGGGTCCAGAAGTGTGAGTGTGCAAAATTTTGTGGCTGTAGCTGCGACGGTGCAATGCCAATCCTGGACACACACACACACACGCGCACACACGCGCACACACACACACACACACACATATATACATACATAGATACATACACACATTCAGCATTATATATTAGCTTGTTCCTGCCAATGCTCCAGTATTTGCAGCTAATTTTTCTGCCATAGATACTGAAAGTGTGCATATAACCTTAGGCCTCTTTCCCATTTCTGCATAAAACACGCACGTGTTTCATGGTCCGTGGTGAAGGTGCATATGTGTGTGTGTGTGTCCGTGTTCTACATGTGCTATCCCTGTGCTATCCATGTGACATCTGGATAGCACACGGACAGCATGAGCTGGTATACTGACCTGTCTCTGCTGTTACTTCTGGGTCTATGGTGAGTGTAGTGAATATTCATGAGCATAATGAGTGGGGACGGAAGTAACAGCAGCACCGGAGACAGGTAAGTATAATAACTCTTTATTTTTATGTCATCTGTGTTTACTCTGTTATATGATGGATCACATCAGTGTGTGGTCCATGTAACACCTGTGCCGCCGGATAAAAATGGATATGTTGCCATGTGGGACACACGGACACACGGTCCATGTGAAAACACGGATGTGTGGGCAAAGCCATTAAATTTAGCGTGTCTACGTGTGTCTGTGTCTTTGGTACATTAGAAAACGGAGACACAGAAGTGTGAAGGAGGCCTAAGGTTGGTTTCTCACATCTGACTTTCACAGTCCAAATGTCCGGACCGGATGCGGATTTCCTGACCCAAACTCAACTGCCTCAAAAGCATATAGGACATTGTTGAGTTCGGGGCACAAGATTCATGGCTGGTCTGGACAACAAGGTTCGAACATGGACAGAAAAAGTCAGATATCTGAACCAACCTACAGCTTGTTGACCTAATTATTGTGCTGTGTTAACCCGTTCCTTTCCAGATTCACATCGGATTGGAATTACTCAGGTGGAACAGAACATATAACTCACAAGTGTTTCAAAAACAAGAACCAGAACTGTAGCATGATTTACTAGAAAACCCCCAAAAAAGAAATCTTTGGCCCTAAAAATATTGAATAGCAGATAACCAACAGCTGAAAAAACTAAGATGACGTATAGAGGACCCCCAAACACAATGACGTACTTCACTACATCACCTTCTAGTGATTACCAATACAGATGGAAAAAGCCATTATTGATTTTGCCCTTGATCTTTTTGATAGCCTAAAAGGCCACTTTACAAACAACGATATTGCTAACGAGATATCGCTGGGGTCACAAAATTCGTGACGCACATCTGGCCTTGTTAGCGACGTTGTTGCGTGTAAAGCGGCCTTAAGGGTCCATTCACATTAGTGTCATGGCTTCCAATACCAAGTGAGTCTTCGTGGCTATAATAGACCCTATCCAATGTCGGAGGATTCCATTGACTTACAATGGGATTTGCAGGTTTTCAAAAAGGGTCATAGGGACATCCTGTAAAATAACAGACTTTTCTATCTTAGGACCCTCCACTTTTTTGGGCCATGACGCAGGACAATCAGTGACTCATTGGCACTAAATAATGAGAGATTCACTACCATTTTATCTACTCTCAGAAAAGGTTAAGATGGCCACACACAGTAAAGGGCCCGTTACACGCTACGATATATCGGGCGATATGTCGTCAGGGTCACGTCGATAGTGACGCACATCCGGCATCGTTTGACATATCGTAGCGTGTGACAGCTATGAGCGACTGTGATCGAGCAAAAATACTCACCTTATCGTTGCTCGATGACATGTCGCTCATTTTCAAAATATTGATTAATGTCCTGGATGCAGGTTGTTCGTCGTTCCCGAGGCAGCACACATCGCTCCGTGTGACACCCCGGGAACGGCGAACACAGCTTACCTGCGTCCCGCCGGCTATACGGAAGGAAGGAGGTGGGCAGGATGTTACGTCCCGCTCATCTCCGCCCCTCCGCTTCTATTGGGTGGCCGGTGTGTGACGTCGCGGTGACGCCAAACGTTGCCCCTTTGGGAAGTGGATGTTCGCCGCCCACAGCGAGGTCGTTTGAAAGGTAAGTACGTGTGACGGGGGTTATCGACTTTGTGCGACACGGGCAACAAATTGCCCGTGCCGCACAAACGATGGGGGCGGGTGCGATCGCACGAGAAATCGACACGTGTAAAGCAGCCTTAAGAATATAAACAGTTTTTGAAATTTGGTGAGATTGGTTGACTGTCTAGTGTGTATGGTGGCCACCAGTCTCCCATTCATCGATGACATATGCTGAGGAAAATGTTAAGTGAATAGACGGTATGGGAATGTTGGATTTTAACATGCCTATACACACTGTTTTCTTGAAATAAGCAATATACCTGGATAATTAAATTAACAAAGTAGAATGTAAATCCAAGGATCTGGCTGACTGTCGGCAAATCAATGTATGTAGTTTAAGGGTTTGAGGTTTTGACTTCTTTGGGATCAACAGAGATTTGTTGATTTAAATGGTTGAAAGGATATTTCAGCAAAGTTTTCCCTGTAAAACTAATTTCAGTGCTAATACACTCGCAAATGTGAGAAAAAACATGTCATGAGGTCAAAAGTGTGCATTTTTTCCTCTTATGGTATTTTATTCACACTGCTCTCCTGAGTATTTACTTTTTTTTGGTTCATTTTAAATCCATTATACCGTTCCAGAGATATGGGCCTTTCCATGTAGTTCAAATTTTTCTGGTATTACAAAGGGGCGTGTCTCACAGGGTAATAAGGCAGAGCAGCCTAAAGACACGCCCCCGAGGATCCTTGTAAGGACTAACAAACGTTGAGCACCAAATTAAAAGGTCCACGTCTCTGAAATCATTTGGTGGATTTAGAAAAAAAGACTAGGAGAAGTGGGAATACAATAGTATAAAAGTCTGCATACATTTGACGTGATGACACATTGCCTTTTATTATTGACAATAAAATGGTATATTTGCTTAGAAAATCACTAGTAATGAGCAAGCATTAGTATGCGTGGGTGGTTGGTAATCAAAACGAGCAGTTGGATGCTCAGATGGGTTCAACTTATGTACCGAGCATAATGGAAGTCAATCAGAAACTCAAGCATTTTTCTGGAAGATCTTCCAGAAAAATGCTTGAGTTTCTGATAGACTTCCATTATACTCGGTTCATGACTCGAGCCCATCCAAGTGTCCGACTTGCTCATTTCAAGTACTGAGCACGAGAGGCATGGTAGTGCTCGCTCATCGCTAAAAATTAAGCTTTAATCTTTTTGCTAACTAGATTACAAGTGGTTGGTATACTCCAGGGAATTGCTTTGGCTGTGATCTCCCACTACTTTTCCTTTGTCTTCACTGATGGCATCACTGCTGCCTACTATCAATATGTCTGCCCTGAAAATCTGCTCATGCGTAGTACAATCCCAAACTGGACCACGCGCGTTAAAAGCTAGCAGCCTTGGCACCGGACTAATGAACTACTGAAGAATTTTCTACAACCTAATTTCCAATCTAGGTCACGAGCCAAGAGTGACACTACATGCAATCTCCAAACCCACTTTTGAAACTTTTCTCCATAGGCATGCCTCCTTTTCAGATCATGCCCCCCATTTACCACCTCATGTCTTCTCCACATCTCTTTCACCTCTCCTCCACAGAAGAACCCTTCCAAAAAAACGCTGCTTTCCTATTAGGCTTTGGAATGACTTGGCCAACTCTTTACTGAATCCATGATGTCCTTCCTTTTTAATGTTGGTAAAGATGTCAAATTTGATCTATAAACCTCAAATCATTACTACGTGTGACCAACCGGAAGAGGTTGTCCAGGATTATAAAACCCAAGTTGCTTTCTTCCAGTTATGGTAAGACACCGCTCCAAGGGTTGGGATTGGCATTGCAGCTCAGCTCTACTAAAAAAATATTAGGCATTATCTGCTGTACCACACATAACCCATGGACAGATAAGGGGCTTTTTTGAAACAAAGATTCATGTTTTACCAGCTTAGACAACCTCAAGGTTAAGACTGACATCAGAATCCATGACTTGATCACAATATGTGAGTTTGACCATTTAGGGCTGAGAAGAAATCTACCACAACAAAGGCATGATAAGATTATTCAGCTTCTTATGGATCAACACGACAGGAAACATCTACAACTTGTCCTTGATGGACCAGCGTCTTATCTAAATCTACGTAACTGTGACCCACTCATTGAGTAAACCCAAACCACTGCCACATGAAAGAAAGTTAAGAAAAAGATATTTATAATAGTTAATCATTAAGAAAATCTCAAAAACAACAATTCTGTAGAAAGTAGACCCATTGCTATGTCATAGGGCTCCCGATTTCACTTACGTTGGTCATGTTGGCCAATCGAGAACATTTCCGCGAATGGGTCAGTTAACAGATAACTGAAATAATGAGTAAAGTGTACACTTACCATATCGTCTACTGGTCCTCCATGCTCTGACAGCATAATGTAGAACCCCGTCCATCCAGACCAAGAACCAGCTTATACAAAATCCTAACAAGAGTCCCAGCATCAGGTCAATCTCCTGCTTAGTTACATTGTCAGTGACAAAGTAATTCTCTGATGAGTCCACCACTGACTGGTCTCCGTCGTACGGGATGACATAGTGAACGTGGTACCTGGGAAATAAACAAAATTCCATCGTAAGATCAAGATAAATGGAATGAAACATATCTTATTACTCAAGGAGCTACCTTGAGAAGATCTTTGGAAGAACCAATGAATGGGTTTTTCCATGAAAGTCCTTCAGGACATGTCACATGGATCATATTGAGATGTGGGCCATAAAAGTCGGGTTCTATCAAAAGAAAGAATATATGGCGCTATCGGCCTCGTCGTGAAAAGTTCTGACTTGTAATTGTGAGAAATCCCTTTTACCCCTCGAGCTACTTACCCAACAGATGATAGCACTGATATGTGGTAAAGTAGGACACTGGATAACGAGAATAGAAAAAGTAAAGAGTTCCAACACAGATGTCATCATCAAAAGCTTTTTGTTATAAAATTATTACCTACAGGCAAACTCATCTGTAGTTCCCTGGATTCCCTCTTTAGGAGTTTTCTATTTTTACATTTTTTAGCTTCTGGACAAACTTTTATACATTTAAGCCATTGAATTTAGGCAACAGATAAGGGGACGTCATTATTTAGTAAGCGGCACACAAAGCTTTTCAGAGTTATGGTGTATTACTGTAACTTTATAAAGACTCTCTAAGGTGATGACCTATAAACTAAGTTTTTGGCAAACTGGAATCACCCAAAGAAGGAGGGAAGGGCCATGAAATATCCAGTTTGTAAAGACCATCCCAAGGTTGGAGCACGGACCGTACATCCCATGTTAGAATGTTGTATATAAGAGCCCGGTGGTGGTGGCCGCAGCTTATAAGCCAAAAATGTGGTGACAGTTCCCTTTAAAGGGTTTTTCCCAAAAATTATTTTTATTGATAAGGCGCACTACATGTAAAGATAAAAGAAAGTCCAGCTCACCACTATGTCCAATAATCCTCAGTATGGAGTCTCAGATCCAGCTCTGCCATGGCTTCCAATCAAATAAAGATAGTTTGAGAATCCAGCTCAAAACATACTAGGTTCCTTTATTTCTTGTTTACATAAAGTGCATATTATCAGCAAACGTCACATGAACGCGTTTCAAGCGCAGAACGCACTCTAAAGGCCACTTTACATGCTGTGATCTCGCTAGCGAGATCGCTAGCGAGCGTACCTGCCCCCGTCGGTTGTGAGTCACGGGCAAATCGCTGCCCGTGGCGCACAACATCGCTCACACCCGTCACACATACTTACCTGCCTAGCGACATTGCTGTGACCAGTGAATCGCCTCCTTTCTAAGAGGGCGGTCCATGCGGCGTCACAGAGACGTCACTAAGCGGCCGCCCAATCAAAGCGGAGGGGCGGAGATGAGCGGGACAAACATCCCGCCCACCTCCTTCGTTCCTCATTACCGGTGGACGCAGGTAAGGCGATGTTCGTCGTTCCTGCGGTGTCACACGTAGTGATTTGAACGACGAACAACATCGTACCTGCAGCAGCAACGATATTTGGAAAAGGAGCGACGTGTCAATGAGCAACGATTTTTCACGTTTTTGCGCTCGTTGATCGTCGCTCCTTGGTGTCACACGCTGCGATGTCGCTAACGGCGCCGTATGTGCGTCACTAACTACGTGACCCCGACGATATATCGTTAGCGATGTCGCAGCGTGTAAAGCACCCTTAATCCTGGATCCTGAGGCGATTGCTGGCAGACATGACCAAGGCATTAATGTAATTGTGCCAGGGCACGCAGAGTCCCAGCATGATGATGTCATCGGGCCGATCCACCCACCCAGCTTGTCCATGCGTCTCTCTGTTGTTTTGCAGACCAGAGGCATAAAACGACCTGCGGTCTATAGAATGGAGAGCATTAGTGCAGGGAGATCGAGTCTCCCTGCTCCACCGCAGACTTTAACTGTATCGGTGCTGCTCACGCCGATACAACCTAGGGTTGCCATAGCTCCGGGTGGCCCCCTCTGATCACAGTGCCAGGGCAACCGCTCTCTCTGCCCCCCGGTAGCTACGTTACTGCTGGTATATAATGGGGGTGCACAGGACTTCACTGCTGTCCTTCTCCAACAGCAAAATCCGCAGTAGTAAATATTGCTGTGGATTCCAGTGCAGTAGAGTCACAGATTCGCCACGTGTGCCACTAACAGAATTACAATCCGCTGGATATTCATTTTGGAAAATGCAAACAAAACTGTGGAATTTTTTTGTGATTATTTTTTTTTTATGCAACAAAAAAAGGGAAATCCCACATTCATGTCTTGGATCTCCCATACAGTCCCCCTGTTACATACCCTAGGTGTACCTGACATACTCCTTCCATACATCATCAAAGTGCTTAAAAATAAGAAAAGTAGTGACATTAATGTAAAACAAAACATTAAAAATGTGATCGCCTAATTTCAAGAAATGGCGTTGATTCAAAAAAAAAAAAATCAATGTTTGTGCCCCCAATCGCATATTAAAAAAAAAAAAAAAAAAAGGAAAACAAAAACAATCCAATAACTTATGGAAGCTCAGGAGAGCACCACAGGCTTTGGCAGTGAATGTGTTAATATGTGTAATCCTAGGTCTCACCAAAGGCCGCTTTACATGCTACAATATATGTTCGATGTGTCAGCGGGGCCACGTTGTAAGTGACGCACATCCGGCATCGTAAGTATGATTGTAGAGTGTAGAACCTCCGTGCAATTGCGATTGAACGAAAATCCGTTCATCGCACGCACGTCGTTCATTCCTCAAAGATTGAACGTGCGGTTGTGCAATGTTCCCAAGGCAGCACACATCACAGTGTGTGACACCCCGGGAACGATGAACGACAGCTTACCTCCGTCCGCGGCTCCCGCCGACAATGCGGAAGGAAGGAGGTGGGCGGGATGTTTACGTACCGCTCATCTCCGCCCCTCCGCTTCTATTGGCCGGCTGCCGCGTGACGTCGCTGTGACGCCGAACGTCCCTCCCACTCCAGGAAGTGGACGTTCACCGCCCACATCAAGGTCGCATGGACGGGTAAGTACATGTGACGGGGGTTAATCGTTTGTGCGGCACGTTCAACAAATTGAACGTGCCACACATACGATGGGGGCGGGTCACATCGCATACGATATCGTATGCGAAATTGCAACGTGTAAAGCAGGCTTTAAGTCCGCCATTGGATACGAGACAGCGGCATGAACCCAGGAGAGCAGGAGGCACAGATCAAGCTAAGAAAAGAGGAGGAAAGAGCCAGAGGATGCGTCCACACTCAGGGTGTGTTCACACTGACTTCTTTTTTGCTGAGTTTTTGGAGAAGAAACTGAGTGAAAACTCTTGAAAAAGTTTCAAAAAATTCCTGAAAAACTTGGGACTTTCCACTCTAGAAATACAGTAAAAAAAAAATGTGTGAATGTACAGAACCCGTGTCAGCGGCCGGGCTGCTCAGATCCGGAACCGCGGTGGCTCGAGGGGTCTCTGCACCCGGGATGGGAGTTTTGCAGACACTCGAAGTGAAAAGGGGGGAATTATGTACAGGGGGAGTTGGAAGTTCGTGACACCACCCACAGTGCGTGGTAAGATGAAGTACCACCGCTGCTGTTGGGAGCACCCGGAGGCGGTGGTATGGCAGCAAGGGGTGCCGTTGGGGAGGAAAGGGTTTTCTGCGTATTCAGTCCAAGAATACTGACACCGACAGCTTGTAAACCAGAATTCTGAGTACCTCTGCAGCAAGGAGGGAGCACGCTTGGATCCGTGCCCTTGGTGTTGCTTGTTAGCCTGTAACCTTTTCCGTGGCACCTTCTTCACTGTTTGGACCCTGTAGTGTGGAACTAGTCAGGTCTCGCTCACCCGTATGGCTAACGGAGTGCGGTTGCTCTCAGGGTTCACGCTTGGGATTTGATGGACTGTGTTTTGGGAAAGTCCTATCCCCTCGTTGCGCTAGTACCCCGATTTTGGAGCGGGTGAGGTATGAATCTTGAAGACTTCACCCCCGTCGGGTACATTACCAGGATGCGTGAAGCTACTTCCCGGACTAGGGTCAGCGTACCCCGTCGTGCCTTGGCCCCTGCCCAGAGATGGCTCAAGGCCACCGGCTGCCCTCCTCGGCAGATCCGTGCCCCTTTACATGATCCCCTGTGACTGGGGTTCCAGCTCCTACCAGGCCCAGACCAACATCTGCCACCTAATATTCTACAAGGAGCCCAGCTCCTGACCTCCTCTCTATTCTCCTCTCCTCACACTTCTCCTTCTACACTTCTCACTTTCCCCTGCCAACCCCCCAAGTGGGTGGCCCTATTCTCTTCAGGCCCCCCAATTGTGTGGGTTTTGATTGGCTCTGATCTTAGCAACACCAAAGAACAGGGATCCGTAACCAAGGAGGATGCGGATACTGTGCAGAAGGGCAGGTTGCACAATACCCTGTGAAGACCTGATAAGCCAGGACGTCACATGAACACAACCTCAGAATGTTCACAAATCCGCTGCAAAAAAAATAAATCGCTTGTATAACATTCACATTTGTGGCAGAATTCACCTCTTTACACTAAAATCTGCATCTGCTAAAAACTCAATAGGGCACGCTCGTTACTCAGCAAGTTTTGCAGGGATTGCCTGCCATACACTGTAATGCTGTAACCATGTTGGCCGCATAACATCATTGGTTCTTATATGAGATCCGGTGACGCGATGCTAATACTGGGGGTGTCTGATAGACTCCTCTCCATTACTAACACCAGGGCTTAATGCCAGCTGATACTACACAGCTGACATCAACCCCCCAAAATTTTTATAATTTTGGCAATTTACCTGGCTCTTCCTGATTTCCCTGGTGCGGCGGCAATCGGGAAAAGCCGAGTAAAGCAACAGAATTGATGCATCTAATGGATGTGCCAATTCTGAGGTGTCTATTGGCTGCTATTTTTAGTCTGGGAAGGTCCAAATAACCATGGACCTTCGCTGCCTGATAATATCTGCCCCCAGCTATCTGCTTCACCTTGGCTGGTCATCAAAAATGGGGGGGAAGGGGATACCAACCCCATCATTTTTTTTAAATTATTTATTTAGTTTTAAGCAGCAACCTGGGAGTCAGAGATGCATCCAAGCATCTTCCCCATGCTGTTCCGATTCCATTTGAGCCTTGTTTCCAACCATTACGGCCATTTTCCTGGCCCCCCCAGCCCTCTTTTCAGGGTATTTTGGAAAAATGCTCAAGTTTCCCATTAACTTTCATTATAGTTGTTACTTAAGTCAAGCCCGTCTGAGTGTCCGACCTGCTCGATTTGAATACAGATTACTTGACCATTTTAGTGGCCCCCACTGCAGGTAGTTTTCCGTGTAGAAAAATTCCCAAATCTCATCCACATGCCCGGGTACACAAATACCGCTTCCTTCTACAAGTGATGAGCGGAATCTAAGTGGGGACACAAACTCCTGTCCCTCAGCCCTATCCCAGGATATTGTGGTCTGATGGCATGATTGAGCAACAGCGGAGGACCTTATTTTCATCTTTGGTGCCCCCTATGGTCACCCAAGGAGCATGAGCCATCCCAGCTGTAGGGACGGCCCCTGATCGGGTGACATCTGAGGCTTGTGTCCATAATAAATCTTAAAACAAATTGTATAGCAGTGTTTAGTGATGAGCGAGCACTACCATGCTCGGGAGCTCGGTACTTGTAATGAGCAATTAATGTTCAGACGGGCGTGACTCGAATATTGAGTATAATGGAAGTCAATGGGGAACTCTGGCATTATTCGGGGAAATCTTTTGGAAAAATGCCCATTGACTTCCATTATTCCTGGGTACTCAAGTCACGTCCATTGAAGCATTATCTGCTCATTGCACCCGAGCATGGTAGTGCCCACTCATCGCTAGGTATGAGTACCAAGACCCCGAGCATTGTAGTGCCCACTCATCACTAGTTCCGAGTACCGAGAGCCCGAGCATGGTAGTGCCCCCTCATCACTAGTTAAGACTACTGAGCACCTGAGCATGGTAGTGTCCGCTAATCACTAGTTACGAGTACTGAGCACCCGAGCATGGTAGTGCTCACTCATCACTAGTTACCAGTACCGAGCACCCGAGCATGGTAGTGCCCGCTCATCACTAGTGCACCCGAGCATGGTAGTGCCCGCTCATCACTAGTTACGAGTACCGAGCACCCGAGCATGGTAGTGCCCGCTCATCACTAGTTACGAGTACTGAGCACCCGAGCATGGTAGTGCCCGCTCATCACTAGTTACAAGTACTAAGCACCTGAGCATGGTAGTGCCCACTCATCACTAGTTACAAGTGCTAAGCACCCGAGCATGGTAGTGCCCGCTCATCACTAGTTACCAGTACTGAACAACCGAGCATGGTAGTACCCACTCATCACTAGTTACGAGTACTGAGCACCCGAGCATGGTAGTGCCCGCTCATCACTAGTTACAAGTACTAAGCACCTGAGCATGGTAGTGCACACTCATCACTAGCTACAAGTGCTAAGCACCCGAGCATGGTAGTGCCCGCTCATCACTAGTTACCAGTACTGAGCAACCGAGCATGGTAGTACCCGCTCATCACTAGTTACGAGTACTGAGCACCCGAGCATGGTAGTGCCCGCTCATCACTAGTTACGAGTACTGAGCACCCGAGCATGGTAGTGCCCGCACATCACTAGGTACGAGTACCGAGCACCCGAGCATGGTAGTGCCCGCTCATCACTAGTTACAAGTACCGAGCACCCGAGCATGGTAGTGCCCGCTCATCACTAGTTACCAGTACTGAGCAACCGAGCATGGTAGTACCCGCTCATCACTAGTTACGAGTACTGAGCACCCGAGCATGGTAGTGCCCACTCATCACTAGTTACAAGTGCTAAGCACCAGAGCATAGTAGTGCCCGCTCATCACTAGTTACCAGTACTGAGCAACCAAGCATGGTAGTACCCGTTCATCACTAGTTACAAGTACTGAGCACCTGAGCATGGTAGTGCCCACTCATCACTAGTTACGAGTACTAAGCACCTGAGCATGGTAGTGCCTGCTCATCACTAGTTACGAGTACTGAGCACCCGAGCATGGTAGTGCCCGCTCATCACTAGTTACGAGTACTGAGCACCTGAGCATGGTAGTGCTCGCTCATCACTAGTTACGAGTACTGAGCACCCGAGCATGGTAGTGCCCGCTCATCACTAGTTATGAGTACTGAGCACCCGAGCATAGTAGTGCCCGCTCATCACTAGTTACGAGTACTGAGCACCCGAGCATGGTAGTGCCCGCTCATCACTAGTTACGAGTACCGAGCACCCGATCATGGTAGTGCCCGCTCATCACTAGCAGTACTATCAAATTATTTTATGGTCATCATGTTTCTATATGTCTGGAGCTGTTATTTCACACTGTATGGCATTACTACTATATTATCGATATTTGAGTGTATATAATTAATGAGTGGTGTCGTTATCTGTGGACTGTATGATAGTTATATATGGGGCAGCAGCCATGATACGTTTGGCAATGATATCATGGAGACTGTGATTTTTGCAGGACTTCCCCTTCACAAATGTCTTGCGTGACAAATGTTTCATGACCTGAATTTCAATCTGGTTTGGTGAATTGCGAGCGTGCTGCCGCCTTTTCTGTTTCTATAGGGCCAGCCTCCGCTTCCTTTGCAGTCAGTGCTGCTCGTGTCTCTCTGCAGTCGCTCAGCAGGGGATTAATGGCACAAAGTGCTGCATCCATGGCTGCAACCTCGCCGACACAATGCAGCAAGTGCGCAGCACAGGTAGCGAGGGTTATGCGGAGAAAGCAGGGCTGTCAATCACACCGGCTTTAGTATTAGGTCTTGGCAGAAATGCTGGAAACATACAAATGTTTTCTGTAAACAAAGAGCTGTGCGGCGGAGCACATCCTCCGGCAGACACAATTCACAAATGACTTAATGTGACACACCTGCACAAGCGGAAGCCGCTGTTTAACTAGAGAGCAGGAAAGCAGAGCTAGCGCACACAGCGGGGCGACAGATTGCAGGCATGGAGCCGCTACACCAGCAAAGGATCCATGAAGGAGCGGAAGCAGGTGTTCAATACAGACCCCGTTGTGAATGCACCTTCTACTAAATATTAGATGTGGTCCAGTAACACCGAGCACTGGAGACAGACTGCCCGTGTAATCTGTAATAACAGCTCCGGAGAAGACGCTCACCATGGGGATCTGTGCAAAACCCACTATGGACACTTTCCCTTCTGTCCGTAAGACATTGGGGTTTTTAAAGGGACATTATTAAAAGGAACCGGTCACATGTTTTCATGCTGCCCAATCCACAGACACCATAAAATATGGCTTCGACATCAATGGTCTGGGCTTTGAGAGAGAGGAGTCCACTGGGCGGCTCTCTCCAACTTTACCCTGACCCACTGTCACCCTAGGTACGGGGAAGTACCAAGCAAATGGTGAAAGGGAAGGGAAACCCTGCGTCTAGGGAAGAGGTAGATGGTGAACCCTTACCACACCTACTGCTGGTCACTGGGGTCCCTCACCACCCTAGATAGGATCCGTACCTTATGCACCATGCCGGATACCTGACCCTAGGTATCCCTACTGCTGGTCCCTGGGGTCCCTCACCACCCTAGAGAGGTTCCGCACCTACGCGCCAAGCCGGATACCTGACCCTAGGTATCCCTACTGCTGGTCCCTGGGTTCCCTCAGCACCCTTGATAGGCTCTGCACCTATGCGCCAAGCCAGATACCTGACCCTAGGTATCCCTACTGCAGGTCCCTGGAGTGTCTCACCATCTTAGGTTCCACTCCTATGCGCCGAGCCGGATACCTGACCCTAGGTATCCCTACTGCTGGTCCCTGGGGTCCCTCACCACCCTAGAGAGGTTCCGCACCTATGCGCCAAGCCGGATACCTGACCCTAGGTATCCCTACTGCTGGCCCCTGGGGTCCCTCACCACCCTAGAGAGGTTCCGCACCTATGCGCCAAGCCGGATACCTGACCCTAGGTATCCCTACTGCAGGTCCCTGGGGTCCCTCAGCACCCTTGATAGGCTCTGCAACTATGCGCCAAGCCGGATACCTTACCCTAGGTATCCCTACTGCGGGTCCCTGGGGTCCCTCACCACCCTCGTTAGGTTCCGCACCTATGCGCCAAGCCAGATACCTGACCCTAGGTATCCCTACTGCGGGTCCCTGGGGTGTCTCACCATCTTAGATAGGTTCCACTCCTATGTGCCGAGCCGGATACCTGACCCTAGGTATCCCTACTGCTGGTCCATGGGGTTCCTCACCACCCTAGATAGGTTCCACATCTATGCGCCGAGTCTGATACCTGACCCTTGGTATCCCTAGTGCTGAGCCCTAAATAGAGAACGGGTGGGATGAGCTCTTCGTCAACCCCACTAAACACTAAAGATGACAACAAGGATGACACACAGGGGAAAAAGCATGAACTACTTATCCACAGATGACACAGGCATAAGTTACAGCAACAATACCACAGATGAGTGCCAGCCACCTGCTTGCAACCAGATTTAGAAGGAACTGAATAATATCACAAGCACCCTTGCAAGGAAGGGGTATATAACCTCCATGAGAATACTGATAATCAGCAGCTGGATGGAAAGTGATCCCCGCTGGGTCTTAAAGGGGAAGATATGCAAACCCAGCAGGAAAGTTACCTATAACAATAGATACTCATAGCAGGAACAATGGAAAGTCAGGGAACCAAACGCTATGACCTTCTATTGCCAGAAACCACATGACTGTCACAGGGAGCATTTTGTGCAAGTAAACACTGTGACTTTCTATTGCCAGAAACCACATCACTGTCACCCATGACACCCATATGCCAATTTTGATAAACCGGTCCATCAAGCCGAGCTGGTCAGGAAGAAGCTGGAGAGAATATGGAGAGGAGACTTCTCCTGCCCGAATGTTTTTGGAGCTGAATTAGCACTGAATGCTACAGAGGTACACAGAAAGGATAAGTGCACACAGTCTTTTTGCGCAGTTTTTGGAGTGGAAACCGTCCAAATCCTTCTCAAAAATTCAAACTTGGAGTTTTTGCTCAGTTTTCGTTTCAAAAATTCTATAAAAAGGCTCAGTGCGCACATACACGACTTAGGGTATGCTTACAATCAGTTTTTTTTAAGAGCCTTCAGAGCAGAAACTTAGCAAAAGCTCTCCAAATCCACCTGAAAAACTGAAAACTCAAAAAACTTGGATTTTTAGCTCAATTTACGTTCCAAAAACGCAGGAAAATTACTTAGTGTGAACATAACCCAAAGCAGCTTTCTGTAATGAGGCAGCTCAGCTAGATCATATTCTGTATGTGATTTGGGCAGCATGAAACAACTGACAGGTTCCCTCTAAAGGCAATTTGTCAGGAAGTTTTGCCATTTAATAAGAGGGCAGCATGGTGTAGGGTCAGAGACCATGATTCCAACGATGTATCACTTATTAGGCTGTGTGCTGTAGTTTCAATACAAAAAGTGTTTTATCAGCAAGAGATTATTACTGCCAGACTAGGTCTGATGTACACACCAGTCAGGCTAATCTGTGTAATCCCGCCCCCACCACTGATTAGCAGTTTGCAGACAATGTACATGGTACACAGGAAGCTACCAATCAGGGGTGTGGGAGGGGTTGTACACAGCTCAGCATTCAGAACACTACTACATCTACAGCAGAGAAAACATAGATTATATCCAGACTGCAGCAAGGAGCCCAGTAAGTGACACATCGCTGGAATCAGGGTGTCAGCCCCTACACCATACTGTTCTTAGATTACACAGCAAAAACATGGTGACAGATTCCCTTTAAGATAAGCTCAGGCTCACGGACATGTTAGATTGTGATATGTTCCATCAGATGCCACATTATGGAGACATTCTCCTAAAAGTCTTGAATCTAAAGGGTATATTTCCATAATACCGCGCTATTTACAAGCACCATATGGCGGCACCCAAAGTGCCTCATTATAGGTTCTGTGCACACAGCCCTAAGCTTAGAACACAGCCGTCAATATCACTGCATGTATTTGCATGTAAATGTTTTTTGGAGCTTTACAAGACTGGAGATATAAAAGTAGAAATCACAGGGCAGAAATTCCATTAAAAATTAAAAAAAAACAAAAAACCCTATGACATACTCCCGCGGGGTTTAAGTGGGCTTTAAGGCCGCTTTACACGCTGCGATATCGTTAATGAATTATCATTGGGGTCACGTCGTTAGTGACGCACATCCGGCTTCATTAACGATATCGTAGCGTGTAAGACGTTCGATCGATCTTAAACTCCTGAAACGTCCTGAAACAAAAAATTGTTCTCTGCATGTTTACGATGTTGTTCGTCGTTCCTGCGGCACCACACATCGCTGTGTGTGACACCGCAGGAGCGAGGAACATCTCCTTACCTGCCTCTGTGACGCCCTGGACTAGCCAGGTAGTCACAGATAGCGCCCCGCACAACACCAGTCCCACACAAGGTAACACCAGCCAAACCATAAACCCTAGTCACCACCCGCAGAGCTTGATGGACACACCAGGGGGCGGAGCCAGGCAGTTGGCCATGCCCACCGAGGAGTTCAGAGCGCCTAAGGCAGGAAAACACAGTCAGTTCAGTTGAGAGCAGATTAGTGACAGGAGTGAAGGAGAGTGGAAGCAGGCCTGTGTAGCAGGTCTGCAGCAGTCTGACAGGTGCCGGGGTTGGAGCCCGGGCACCTTTGGCTAGGAGGCAAACGGTGGCCTTAGCCTGCAGGAGCCGGGAAGACGGCTCGGTGGAACCGTGGTGGACCGAGACAGGGTAGTGGCCCGCCGGTACCGACCCGGGGAACCGACTCGGAAACCGGAGCACACAAGGGGGTACTCAGACCCTGAAATGAGGTCCAGAATCCACTGGACTGAGTTAATTGACTGATTGCGTTTAGACTTTAGGTCCTTTCCCACCCAAGTCCCGACTGAAGACAACAGCCCACCGAGGGGGATAGAAAGCCACCGCACAGGCAGAGAGATCCCACGGGCAAGCATCTGCGGGCAAACGGGCTCTCCCGACATATACACAGCCGGGGAGCGGACTCCCGTCGCTGAAACGCAGGCAGTCTACACATACACTACACGGTGCAGGAGAAAGGCCAAGACCACCAACCTGGGTGGGGGGACCAGCCGCAGCCGGCTGCGGGCAACGACCACCATCAACTTTGTTTACCAGAGACTTGTGTGTGTCAATAACAGTGAGTACAACAGTGCCATCTGGCCGCGCACCGCCCTGCACCGCCCAGCTATCCCCAACGGGTCCCGGGGCCATCATCCCTGCCCACGGAGGGGTTAACATCTTGCTGCATCACCATCTCCCCCGGGTGCCCCGTAACTGCAGCGGTGGTGTCTACACCTTCACCACAACCCGTGGGTGGCGTCACAAACTCAAACACGGCTCCGGCCGTACACCTACCTACCACCCCCCTAAGTAGCGCCAGCACCCTTTCAGAGCGAAGTGACCCCGGGTCCGGAGGTGCTCGAGCCACCCACCAACGAGCCCGGATCCAAGCGGCTTGGCTGCAGCCGAGCGCGGGGCAGTACACCTCCACCGGCAATGCGGAAGCAAGGAGGTGGGCGGGATGTTACGTTTCCATTAGCCGCCTGCCGTGTGACGTCGCTGTGACGTCGCACGACTCGCCCCCTTAGAAAGGAGGCGGTTCGCCGGCAAGAGCGATATTGCAGGGCAGGCAAGTCCGTGTGATGGGGGTAAGCAAAGTTGTGCGCGACGAGCAGCGCGGGGGCGGGTACGCACGCTAGCGATCTCACTAGCGAGATTGCAGCGTGTAAAGTGGCCTTTAGTGAAAGTCCCAACGCTGTGGCATAGTGAAGGTCCCAACACTGTGGCTTAGGGAAAGTCCTAACGCTGTGGCTTAGGGAAAGTCCCAACGCTGTGGCTTAGGGAAAGTCCCAACGCTGTGGCTTAGGGAAAGTCCCAACGCTGTGGCTTAGGGAAAGTCCCAACGCTGTGGCTTAGGGGGAAGTCCCAACGCTGTGGCTTAGGGGGAAGTCCCAACGCTGTGGCTTAGGGGGAAGTCCCAACGCTGTGGCTTAGGGGGAAGTCCCAACGCTGTGGCTTAGGGGGAAGTCCCAACGCTGTGGCTTAGGGAAAGTCCCAACGCTGTGGCTTAGGGAAAGTCCCAACGCTGTGGCTTAGGGGGAAGTCCCAACGCTGTGGCTTAGGGAAAGTCCCAACGCTGTGGCTTAGGGAAAGTCCCAACGCTGTGGCTTAGGGAAAGTATCAACGCTGTGGCTTAGGGAAAGTCCCAACGCTGTGGCTTAGGGAAAGTATCAACGCTGTGGCTTAGGGGGAAGTCCCAACGCTGTGGCTTAGGGGGAAGTCCCAACGCTGTGGCTTAGGGGGAAGTCCCAACGCTGTGGCTTAGGGGGAAGTCCCAACGCTGTGGCTTAGGGGGAAGTCCCAACTCTGTGGCTTAGGGAAAGTCCCAACGCTGTGGCTTAGGGAAAGTATCAACGCTGTGGCTTAGGGAAAGTCCCAACTCTGTGGCTTAGGGAAAGTCCCAACGCTGTGGCTTAGGGAAAGTCCCAACGCTGTGGCTTAGGGAAAGTATCAACGCTGTGGCTTAGGGGGAAGTCCCAACGCTGTGGCTTAGGGAAAGTCCCAACGCGGTGGCTGGGCTTCATTGAACGTTATCAATCTTACAGTGCACTGCAATACTGTATTATTACATAATCATTTTCTGTACTATTGCAGAGTATTGCATAGGTTTAAATACCTTTAAGGGACTCATGAAAAAAATAACAAAAATAAAAAAACAATAAATATAAAAATAAATAAATCTGTGATTGCTGTAAGCGTAATTAACCAAACTAATAAAATAGAATAATAGTAAACCATTGGCAGAGAAAGGAAGATGAGGACCCCTGTGCAAAAATAATATATGGGCCTTTGCAGCCTAATAGCTCATAATAATGCACAACTCCATCTATTTTGGTATTTTGGAGGTAGTAGTGGCCCCCTTTCGTCTTGGGTCCTTAGGTAGCACCAAGGATACGCCTGCCACCCGTGAAGTAAGCAAAACACCAGTATTGCCATTTTTTGGTCATTATACTGTATTTTCCCTCAAAAAGTAATAAAAAAGTGTTAAAAGTGTTGTATGTATCCTAAATGGTTGCAATGAAAACTAAGTTCAAGGTACAAAAGAAAAACAAAGATTTATTTTTTCAGACTACAAAATATATTTAAATGCTCAATAATAAATAAATATAATTTTATATATATATTTCTATATATATTTATAAAAATGTTAATAAATGTAAAAAATGTATATATATATATATATATATATATAATATAAAAATAGGTATATATATATAGACATATATATTTCTATAAAAAATTAAGGGAACACTAGAATACCATTTTGTTGTTCAAGTGTTCCCTTTATTTTTTTGATCTCTTTCCCTCTCTCACTCTCCCCCTCATATATATATATATATATATATATATATAATGTATATGTACGGTGTGTGTATATATATATATATATATATATATATATATTATATATATATATATATAATTATTATTTTACACATTTGGTATCGCTATAATCGTTCCATCCTGGAGAATTAGGTTGCTAGGTTATTTGTACCGTACAATGGATGCCAAAAAAAAAACAATGGTAGAATTACATTTTTCACTATTTTCTCTTACACAGAATGTTTTTCATGTTTTCCAGCAAATATATATTAATAAAATTAATGGTATTATTCAAAACTACTGTGTCTGGGTATATTGACCACATATGAAGCTCTTGGAAAAAGGGAAGAGAAAAAAATGAAAACACAAAAATAAAATTTGCCCGGTACTTATGGGGTTACTGGAAACAAATGGTCATTTGTTCTATCAACTTAGTGATTATTGGATTGAAAAGGGCCGGATCGTTCTGATATTTTCTCACACTGGACCCTCCTGGACCACGCTCTTGTAGGGACGGCAACTCATACTCATTCTGCGGGAAGTTCTTAGGAACTGCTCAGAGTTGCACAGGATCTGGTTCTAGGGAGCGGCGGCCTCTTACGGCATACCCTGAAAATATTTCATACACAACTAAGACAAGACATGGGATAGAGATGCTGCAAAGTCATGTACCCGCTTGCACCAAGTACAGAACAAAGATCTGTAATTATTACATCGGTTTTGCAGGCACAGTCCAGTTAAATGCCAAAGCTGAAATCAATACGCAGCCTCCTAGTATATGAAGATGCTGCAATACCAAGTGCATCGCCAGCCTAATGGCGTCATCCATTGCTCTGCAAGGAATAGAAGCAGAGAAGAAGTGGCCAAGAGAAGCAGGCTGTGCAGATAGGTGTGCGGGTCGTTGAAAGCTCAAGGTAGTGGATCACTTGTCTTATGCATAAAGGATTTTATACATCCTACATGTAGCTGGACAAGCAAGCAATCTCTTCACCTTTGGACTTGTATGATCCATCTTCTAGAAAATATACTGAAGAAATATTTTATCTGTAGACATAAGAGTCTAGGGGGCAGGTGGTGTGTGTGACATGGTCATATACCTCCTGTTTAATTTATGAAGGAGGGACTCTGAACCTCACAAAGCTAATGCACACAATGCAAATACTGCCAAAAATTAAAAGAAAGAGGAATTCAGATACACTCTGTAGTAGACATCAAGGAGCGCCTCATACACATTCTGCTAGTATTCGTAGGTAGTGGGACTCCTAGACTCTTAAAGCCTAGGCACTAAGGGCAAGGGCTCCAAAAAAATATAAAAAAAAGGGACTGCAATACACCCTGGAGGACATGTAGAGGAGGGCCTCAGAAAACATTTTTTTTTCTATCTGTAAGGAGTAGGACTCCTAGACTTATATAGCCTATGCATTAAGTGCAAGGTATAACAAACATTTACTCTTGGAGGGTATATTTCTATATATGTAAGAGAATTGTACAGGTAAGCCTCATACGCATCCTGAAAAAATTATGAAGGATAGCATCATACACCCCCTGAAACTATTAAGAGCAAGGGCTGCATGATGACGCTCTAAAAATTATAAGTCAGGGCCACCTCTTTACCCTCTTAAAATTTGGAGTAAGGGCCACCTGATGACCCTCTAAAAAGTTTTACCAAGGGTCGCCTGTTTACTCTCTTAAAATTCGAAGCTAGGCCCGCCTGATGACTATTCCAAAAATTTGGTGCAAGGGCCGCATGATGACCTTCTAAAAGCTTTGAGCGAGGGCTGCATGATGACCCTGTTGATATGGTGGAGGACAAGAAAAAGAAGAAACCAAGAACCATAAACCCTTGTTTGCATGGGGATTGCATGGCAACACACCAGAAAAAAAGGAACATTAGAATTGGCTTTATGTTCCACTGCAGTCATCCGATGGGGTCGAGAAGTCTTGGCCAATCCAGTCCTTATTTATTTTGTTAAGGGTCAGCATTTTCAGTTGACAGGTGGATGCGCCTAACAGATATTTAGTGCCTCAAGTGGCACTAAAAACCCACTCTGACAAAAACGCTAGTGGCAGGCCAGCTCCTCAAAGGTGTAGAGGGACAGTTCATGCCAAGTGTCAAGCTAAAATACCCAATAGTTGTATGGCACAGAGAAATCATGGAGAATGCTGGTACAGTTGGCTAGGTACTCCTTCACCATCTTCCAAAACTTTTCCCTTCTTTTAGCCTACCCGACACATCAGGGCCTGGCCGCTGGGAGGGTCTAATGAAACTATCCAGTGTGCCCCTGCCTCTGTTGGACCTGGTGTGTGTCCTTCATCTCTGCTCTTTGGTTGCCCAACTAACTATGACCTCTGCCACCAACGTTGTCAGATGGGAATTTTTGTACTGATTGTTCGACTAGGGCCTTCTGGTATTACACCATTTTACTATCCCCCTCTGCTGCAGTAAGGAGAGATGGAAAGTTCTCCTTGTAGAACGGTGAACAACCAGTAATCAGTGTTGGCCAACATGCGTATAATGCGAGGCCCACGTTCCTTCATCCAAGATGAACAGACAGGATGAAGCTGGTGTGGCCAGTACCCTCTTTAGTGCAGGCAACCATCTCCTGTTCCTCCTCCTTATTATCACCCAATCCACGCTGAGAAAATGAGGTGAGGCTGGGTTGGTAGTATCATTTTTTGTACTTTCTTCATCCATCTCCACCTGGTTCATCTGCAAAGCTTCCTCTTTAATTTTGAGTCAGGCATGGTGGTGGAAGGTCATGGTTTGGGGCTGCATGAGTTCATTGAGGAAACCATGAATGCCAATATGTACTGTGACATACTGAAGGAGAACATGCTCCCCTCCCTTCGTATGCCAACATAATAACAACCCCAAACACCTCCAAGATGACCACTACCTCGCTAAAGAAACTGAGGGTAAAGGTGGTGGACCGGCTAAGCGCTTCCAGACCTAAACCCTACGGGGCATCTGTTGGGCCTCCTCATACAGAATGTGGAAGAGTGCTAGGTCTCTACATCCACCAGCTCAGTGATGTCGTCATAGAGGATGGAAGAGGATCCACTGGCTCATGTGAAGCTCTTGTAAACTCCATGCCCCAGAGAGTGAAGGCAGAGCTTAAAAATAATGGTAGACACAAAATATTTACACTTTGGGCACTTTCATTTAGGGGTGTACTAACTTTTGTTGCCAGCGGTTTAGACATTAATGGCTGTGTGTTCAATGATTTAGAGCACACATCAAATTTACACTGTTACACAAGCTGCACACTGACTACTGTACATTGTATAAAAGTGTCATCTTCAGTGTTGTCCCATGGAAAGATATAATAAAATATTTACAAAAATGTGAGGGGTGTACTGACTTTATGCTATACTGTAACTCTGTACGCCTTATCTTAATGCATCAATAGGATACAAAATAAAAAGTGCCATGTCCAATTTCATACTGCATTATGGAAATATCCCCCATTATTTACTGAATACCTCAATAACTTGGTGCCATACAGGAGCACTATATAGCAGTAGATAAAATGTAACGTGGGAGGAGAATGAAGACTATATTAAAAAAAAAAGCTGAACAAAAATTTTTGTTATCTTTTTGACAAGCATCTGGTGCCGCCCTCTGCATTTTGCTGCCCTGGGCACTGGCCCACAGTTTCCAAGTGACAAATATGGTGCTGCCTGTAGTTCTAAAATATGAAGCTATGGGGACTTGAAACCTAACAGTGGGGGCCTGTTGTAATGTAGATAGATAGATGTGAAATATAAAATTCCTAACATATGGTTTTTCCTTGAACACCTCTGTACGTTCCACCTTACACAGCATGTCTTTCCAGCATTTTTTTACAGTACTAATGATGTTGGGGTCAATACTAGAGCTACTTTTGTGTGAATATTTTGCATATTAAAAAATAATAATTTAATAAATAAACTAATTTAATTTTAAAAATAATTTAATAAATAAACCCGGCATTTGGCCACCTATCTGTCTCCTTCATTCATTCCCATTGACCTTGAAGAATAAAAAAACTGGAACACTAATATATATATAATATATATATATATATATATATATATATATATATATAAAATATATATTTTTTTCATTTTTATTTTTTTTATTTTTTTTTAAAATAGTTATAATGCCCAGCAATGCTAATGAAACAGATCAAAGTGAGCAGAAACCTGCCCGGCTTTCAGACATCTATTGATCTGATATTTAAATACCATGAAGCTTCTCCTTGCTTTTAATGTATATTTTTCCCTGGAGATCCGGCTTGGTTTGTGGCTGAACCTTCTAACCTCATGAGTGTACGTACTAGATTCACTATTAAAAGGAACAATGACTTAGTGGTAAGCCCCTCGGAAATATAAAGACATAAAACGCCATCTGGAACCAAAAGGTTAATTCCTCAGGGCCAAATAATTCTGGAAGACAGCACTGAAAATAAATGAAGGAAAACATATCTCCAGATTTACACTGCGGGGGCCTGGAGGTACCCGGCCTATGGTACATTAATGACATTGTCTTATTAAAGCAAACCTTGTCTATATGTCCTTATGGCATATATAGGGGTAATGTCCTCATATTTCAATACATTTTAGAGAGGACTTGTCACTGGTAAAAAGTGGACAGTTTTTGCCCTTATTTTATTCCTATAACGCCACTGAGTATTCCATTTTTCGCTTTTTGCAAATCTGTCATACAGTTTTAGAGATATGGGCCTTTTAATTTGGTGCTATTTTTTATGGTCCTTATTAGGGGGCGTGGCTCTGTGTTCTCTAGGGGCATGTCGATTGGCTGCTCTGCATAAATGCCTTGAGAGCCACTCCCCTTCCTAAAGAGAGCATAAAAATTAGCACTATATAAAAAGTCCCATATCTCTGGAACTGTATGGTGGATTAACAAAAAACAAAAAATGTAATACTCAGGGAAGAATCGGGAATAAAATGTGATGCAAAATCTTGTCACTTTTGACCTGGTGACAGGTCCACTTTAAGTGGTGTAAAGTAGAAATACACCTATTTTTTCCATATTTCCTCTACTGCTGATTAAAATAGGGCAGGTATATGTCCCTTCTCCTGATCTGTCCGTCTTATTAGGAGTCCCTCATTAAGTGGTATGGCACTCAGCATACTTAATATGTGACCCCTTTATGGCCAGGGACCCTTTATATACTCCCCTGATGGGTCTTCCTAAGAGAAGAAGAAACATGTTTAGGACAACAATGGAGCAGGGGTGACTACTTGGAGTTCTGGTCAGCGTGCCTAAATGCCTCTACCCGGGCTGACAAGCTTAGAATTATATAGGCAGGCAGGAACTTGCTAATAGAAAATTAAAAATTTCCTTAAACTGGTGGGAAGGAGTGGTCACTATAGATTATATAGACCCTATAATCTAAAATGAGAAAACTAAAGGAACTTCCTAACAGACAAATGTGAACAGGCATATCTCTTTTGTACAGGTTCCTGCCTGCCCATATAAAATTGTAGGCTTTTCAGCCCGATTAGAGGCATTTAGATAGGGACCTAGCAAAAGAGATACGCCTTGATGCTGGTTGCTGGGCTCACATAAAATAGGCCTTTTTTATACATTGTCTCACTTTTTACATTTATTTGCTTAGCAGTAAATGCATGTCCACATTGCTATATTAAATGTTTGCATGCCTTGTCGTCTCAGCGTATAGCTGTATATTTGTTAGGTATTATACAGTGGGTACTTTTAACATGCCAGACACGACAGGGTTAGTACTGTAAGACTACAGACCAGATATTTCCTCAACTGACTTCTGCCCTGCAAAAGCGATCCTGAGGACCTTGGTTTATGATGCCCAGAGGACCAGGGGAGATTAAGGCTTTTTATATGAGCACTGGCTAATGTGGTCAATTCTCCATAGTTTTGGTGGGATTTAATGGTGAATTGTGATGTGCTCTGATCTACTAACTCTTCACAGCTGGAGGGTAAAATGAGGCGTCCCCAGTGCTCCTCTCCGGAATAGGGAAAATTAAAAAGGTGTTTCATTGTATGATTAGTTCATTGTGCAGTTCTTGAAGCATGTCCTCTTTTAAAATTTTGAAAAGGATAAAAAAAATAAATAAAATTTTGTATATATATATATGTTTTTTACATTTCTTTTAGTCCATTTAAGGGACTTCAGCATGCATTAGTCCGTATTAGGGTTCGGTTCCACTTGTGCATCGCTTGTGATGCGAGAGCATTTGAAGCGATATGCTAATGACTCTCTGCTGCGAGCGTCAGCCGAGGGTCATGTGACTATGATCCGATCTTGCGATCATATCACAGCTGCGGAGGAGAGGGAGGGAATACTTTCTCCCCATCTTCTTTACTGCCTGTCCCTGCATACATCGCACTGCAGTCGATTGACATGTGAATGCATGTTTCAGACGCTCCCATAAAGTTGTATAGGGCTGCGGGAGCTGAGACTCACTGCCAGGGTAGATTCCACTTGCGTTTTGCACGGACGAGTGCAATCCGATAAAACTTTGGATTGCACTCCTGTGAAGCCCCGCCGGTGCTGTATCAGTGTCGGTGCGTTACCTTCAGGGACTCCACGTTGCTGGATCTCCGTCACTGGTAGGAAATCTTCTTGTTTGATCGTGACGCCACTCTCAGTATTGCGGTCAGTGGGGACCGCCACTGCAGGTTAGGGGTCGCCTGGGGCTGATGGTATGTGCAGTCGGATGTAGTAGCCTCCTGAGAGTGAGGCAAGCCCCAGGGCCCTGTGTAGGTTTGTAGTACCACAAGTCGCAGAATAACCACACAGGCAGGAATGTCTTTCAAGGGCTTTACTCACATTTGATGGCAGGGTGAGTAGCCCGGGCGTAGCTGGGATGAACCAGATGGGAACCAGGTATCCTTCAGGCTGACTTTATGAGGGTGACTACTGACTCGCCTTCCTTAGCCCTTGGTGGTTTGGGGTGACCCCGACTTTGAGTCCCTATGGGGGTCACCCAGGGAAGATGCTGCAGCCTCTCTCCCCTTGTTGTTTGCCGTGTGCTTGTTCCCCGGACCAGGCCACTCCAGCCTCTTGCCTCCTATGACCTATGGGCCCAAACTTGTGGTTACGTGGCTGCGGCTTTTGTAGTGTTGTGGTGTGGGCTTTAGGAGCCCCACACCGGCAGGTTTAGCAGGGAAAGGTGAATCTATCCTCGCTTCGGGATCTGCCGCCCGGTTGGGCCTGGTGCTCTCTAGAAGTCTCCTTACTTCCCACTCCGTTGCACTTGCTAGCTGAAGCTGGCTTTCAGGCAGCACTCCTAGTTGACCGTTCTCCCCCGTCTGTAGCCACTGCGCGGGCGCTGTTAGACAGCATCAGCCCCACAGGTCTGCTCCTCACTGAGCCCTATGGAGTTCTCCCTCTAACTGACTCACTGCTCCTCCTCTCCTGTTCTTGCCTACGCCACCTAGCAACCAGATTCTCTTACCACACCCCTTGAGAGGAGATGGAGGCTCTACCCCCTCCACTATTCCAGTGAAGGTGAAGGCTTGCCCCCTCCTGGGATCCCCAGGGGTCCTCTCATGGGTACATGTGTGAGACCTGATCACTATGCGCCTGTGTTCCACACCCCTGTCAGCCTTCTGGATTACCTGTATTGTACTGTCCCCAGCATGGGTGCAGTACTCAGTGGTGCCTGACCAGGTCAGGGGCGCCACATTCCCCCTTAGTTATCACCAGCACGTCCTCGGGCTGCAAGACAACATTTTAAAATGCATAAAACATTAAAACATGTAAAACATTTTTTTAAAACCACCAGGTATTAGACATCACCACCCTCCACCCACAAGTCCGTTAACCCACCCAAAACCCTCTCAGGAGGCGGGTCACCGGTCCTGTTGGTAACCAGGTCTGGGCCATCCGTTTCCCCAGACCTTTCCTCCAATCTTCCTCTCCCGTTGGCCGCGACTTCAGCCACTTCTGGCAGGATGTAGAGGCGGCTTTCATGGGCTGGTGGTTTCAGGGTATACCTGGCCTGGTGGATCCGCGCCGTCAGCCTCTTCTGGCAGGATGCAGAGGCGGCCTCCACAGTTGGTGCTGACCAGGTACCCTCTTTGTGGTGGTGAGCCAAGGCCCCATAAACAGGCGTGCTCTCTGGTCGCAGGTGAGCCAAGGCCCTTTTCTACGGACGGGCCCCCCTGGTTGCAGACGAGCCAAGCCCCTAAACAGGCTGGCCCTGGTGGTGGTGCCACTGGTGTAACTATTTACACTGCGAGAGTTTGTGGCTATAGCAAGTTCATAGCCTTAAAGTTTATTTCTCACAATAGTTCTTGTGGGCGCATTTCTTAAACGTTGCAAACAAAACTTTTCAAACTTTAACTGGTCAAAACTTCTTACTTTCCTTTACTTTACTCTACTCCTCTTTTTCACTAGGGCGAGGGCACGTTGGGCACTGGCACCTGTGACTTTCTTGCTCTTTGTCTCTTTCTTCATCTGTGGTTGCCTCATCTATAGGTTCTGTGTCTTTCCTTTCTTGGTCCGCATCTGATTCCTTTTCTGTATCTGTTCCTTTATCTCTGTCTTGTCTTTCTTGTCTTTCTTGTCTTTCTTGTCTTTCTTGTCTTTCTTGTGGCATGGGATGGCTGTAGGGTTTGTTGGGACATAACGCTACGTCCAGGGCATACAATCCCCTTTCACCTTGATGCAGGGTGAACCGAACGGAATCTCCCATCTTTAGATTTCTGCAAGGGTGTCCTCTTGGCAGATGAGCGTTCACATCTCTGCGGTTTACAAATATCCCTTCCTTTATTCCTGGTGCTACAATGAATCCATAGCCGCTTTTCAGGTTAAAGTCTTCTACTACGCCATAACACAGGGGTCCTCTAGCCTGGGCTTTGGACTCTCTCAACAAACGCTTCTCCTTTAGGTCTCTGGCGGTGACTGCTCTCTGTTCAGGAGACTGTGGTGCTGGAGCAAACTGTGTTCTTCTGCGCCGTGTCTTGCGGGCTGGATCCATGCCTGTGGGCTCCCAGGTGAAGCTCTTAGGCAGCTCTTCTTCTGCAGAGGGGGTCAGGTCCTCCTCGTCCCAGCGGGCGTATGGCAGCATTTCCGGCTCTGGATACACAACTGCTACTGGTGTCACTGGAGTCGGAGTCAACCCTTCTGCTTCCTGGCCTCCTCTCCCCCTTAGTTCTTCCTGGCACTCCGGCTGTGGCAGTGCTGGGGATGGATGCTCTTCAGCCGGCCCAGGCGGGGGACTCTTTGGTGTAGCTGCTGCAGGAGTTATCAGGAGACTCTTTGGGGTATGCGGAGGGGGTATGTATTGGCTCACCAGCCATTGTGGAAATTTGGCCTCCAGGTCAGCCTTCATCTGCCAATATGCAGGGTCTTCACCCACCGTGGGCTGCCTATCAGGGACCTCTGTGGACCGGGGAGCGGTGTCTGCTCTGGCCTTACAGGCCGGGGTAAATGCTGAGGTAGTCTTTTCTTGGCGGGCCGCGCCTGGCATGGCGGCGGCCTGGTCTTGGCGGGCCGCGCCCTGGATGGCGGCGGCCTGGTCTTGGCGAGCCGCGCCCTGGATGGCGGCGGCCTGGTCTTGGCGGGCCGCGCCTGGCATGGCGGCGGCCTGGATCAGTGTCGCTGTTGCAGGGGGCTCTGTGCAGGCTAGGCTGGACGTCGCTGCAGCAGTCTGGGCTTGGCGGGCCGCGCCCTGTATGGCGGCGGCCTGGTCTTGGCGGGCCGCGCCCAGGATGGCGGCGGCCTGGTCCTGGCGGGCCGGGCAGGGCATCGCGGCAGGGACTGGGTCTTGGTGGGCCGAGCAGGGCATCGCTGCAGCCGCTGGGGCTTGGAGGGCCGAGCAGGGCATCGCTGCAGCCGCTGGGGCTTGGAGGGCCGCACCTGGCGTGGCTGCGGCCTGCTTCAGCGTCGCCGCACCGGACGCCTCTTCAGGGACCGCGGACGTGGCAGCAGGGGTCGGGGCACTTGCGCGGGCCGGGGCATCATTCGACTCACCCGTTGTTGGTAGCACTGGGGTCTGCGTCGTCGCCGTCCCGCCTGACACCCGGCGCGCAGCTCTCCCTTCATAGGCCCGAACCGCCGCGGTCATCTCCTGCAGTTCCATCCGTTCCTCCCGAATCTGCTCCACGACCCGGGTCTCCAGCCGGTTGCAAAACTGGGCCAGCTCTCGGTACCACCAGGCAGCGGAGCCTGGCTCTGGGTTCCTGCGGTCAGACGCCATTTCTTCTGCGCCCTCTTCTGCACGGTCCCCCAGCAGTGGACTCTTCGCTGCCTCCTGTAACAAGCGGTCCAGTTTCTGCTCTGCCTCTTTCAGCAGCTCCTCTCCCAGCAGCAGGCTTGTGGCTCTCCTTCCTTCCCGCCGTCTCTGGACGCTTCCGCTCTCATAGCCGGCAAGGTCAGAACTCTGCAGGGGATCTCTGGGTAGCCACACCTCTTCGTGGGCGGTAACTTCTTCCAGCGCGGGCTGCTGTTGTTTTTCAGCGCGCTTTTCATGGTGGCAACATGGCGGCGCTTCCAATTTTTCAAGCGGACCGCCTAGGCACATGGTCACCTGTCTGAACAGGTCTAGTCCTTATCCTGTTCGTGACGCCAGATGTGAAGCCCCGCCGGTGCTGTATCAGTGTCGGTGCGTTACCTTCAGGGACTCCACGTTGCTGGATCTCCGTCACTGGTAGGAAATCTTCTTGTTTGATCGTGACGCCACTCTCAGTATTGCGGTCAGTGGGGACCGCCACTGCAGGTTAGGGGTCGCCTGGGGCTGATGGTATGTGCAGTCGGATGTAGTAGCCTCCTGAGAGTGAGGCAAGCCCCAGGGCCCTGTGTAGGTTTGTAGTACCACAAGTCGCAGAATAACCACACAGGCAGGAATGTCTTTCAAGGGCTTTACTCACATTTGATGGCAGGGTGAGTAGCCCGGGCGTAGCTGGGATGAACCAGATGGGAACCAGGTATCCTTCAGGCTGACTTTATGAGGGTGACTACTGACTCGCCTTCCTTAGCCCTTGGTGGTTTGGGGTGACCCCGACTTTGAGTCCCTATGGGGGTCACCCAGGGAAGATGCTGCAGCCTCTCTCCCCTTGTTGTTTGCCGTGTGCTTGTTCCCCGGACCAGGCCACTCCAGCCTCTTGCCTCCTATGACCTATGGGCCCAAACTTGTGGTTACGTGGCTGCGGCTTTTGTAGTGTTGTGGTGTGGGCTTTAGGAGCCCCACACCGGCAGGTTTAGCAGGGAAAGGTGAATCTATCCTCGCTTCGGGATCTGCCGCCCGGTTGGGCCTGGTGCTCTCTAGCAGTCTCCTTACTTCCCACTCCGTTGCACTTGCTAGCTGAAGCTGGCTTTCAGGCAGCACTCCTAGTTGACCGTTCTCCCCCGTCTGTAGCCACTGCGCGGGCGCTGTTAGACAGCATCAGCCCCACAGGTCTGCTCCTCACTGAGCCCTATGGAGTTCTCCCTCTAACTGACTCACTGCTCCTCCTCTCCTGTTCTTGCCTACGCCACCTAGCAACCAGATTCTCTTACCACACCCCTTGAGAGGAGATGGAGGCTCTACCCCCTCCACTATTCCAGTGAAGGTGAAGGCTTGCCCCCTCCTGGGATCCCCAGGGGTCCTCTCATGGGTACATGTGTGAGACCTGATCACTATGCGCCTGTGTTCCACACCCCTGTCAGCCTTCTGGATTACCTGTATTGTACTGTCCCCAGCATGGGTGCAGTACTCAGTGGTGCCTGACCAGGTCAGGGGCGCCACACTCCCACCAGTGCAAAACTATGGGGCAGTGTCCATCTGTGAGTGATTTCGCATGCCATAGCGGCACGCAGAATGGGTCGCAGAATGCTGCATTTGGCAGTGAGTGTCAGCTCACTCACCCCCATACAAGTCTATGGGAGCATGTGAAACATTGCACTGCACTCGCATGTCATCCGACCGCAGTGCAATGTATGCAGAGACAGTCAGTGGAGGAGATGTGGAGAAAGTGCTCCCTCCCTCTTCTGTGCAGCTGTGATACGCATGACTCTCGGCTGACACCCGCAGCAGAGGGTCATTAGCATATCGCTCCTGATGCTCTCGCATCAGAAGCTATACGCAAATTGAACCAAACCCCCAAACACAGCATGCTGCGATTCATTCCGCACACTGCCCCATAGTTTTGTACTGGTGCGAGTGCAGTCTGATGTTTTATGGGATTGCACTCGTCCGTACAAAACGAAAGTGGAACCGTACCCTTAGAATATATATTGAGATTGTGGTTCATCCATGAAGACCGGCCTCTGGCTGAGCTTCAATGAACGACTAACATAGCAGACACGAGGCCTTCAGCAGACCCCTGACTGCTGAATTAGCACATTGGCTCCCTGAAATCGTGTCACGTGGGAGCAAATGGGAGCTGGGTTCTCCGATCTTCTGTCTACAGAAGAACATCGCTCCTCTGCCTCCCAGCTTCCTCCTTCCCAGGGGCAGGGTCTTCTTGAAGATTGATAGTTTGGACCAGCAGATTATTCTCATTTCTGGTCTCAACTGCGCACTCACCCATGCTCCTGGCAGCTTTGCATCTGCAGCACGGGAGGAACACAAGAGCACGGAGTGTCCCTAATCTAACCAGCTTCATTTTGGCACTAACATGTTTTTGTTTTTTTTTTTACTACTTTTTAATCACTTATTTCTTTTTTTGGGTATTGTTGCTTATGCTTTCTTCCAATTCCATTTTTATTTTATTTACCCAGAGCGGATTTTAAAACTTTTTCTTTTAGGGTGTCACCAAAAAAAATCTGGGCTGCACCATGTGTGATGTAAAGGTCCACACCAAAACTAAAAATACAAAATACTGCCCAATCTACCTTTTTGTCTCCTGAACAGTATATTACACTAATTTCTTACAAAATGAATCAAAAATTTCCCGACTGCAGACTTTTGAGGCAGGTGGCCAATCAAAGCGGAGGGGCGGAGATGAGCAGGATGTAAACATCCCGCCCACCTTCTTCCTTCCGTATAGCCGCCGGTGGCAGGTAAGTTGATGTTCCTCGCTCCTGCGGCTTCATACACAGCGATGTGTGCTGCCGCAGGAACGAGGAACTACATCGTACCTGTCGCGGCAGCGTAATTATGAAAAAGTCGGAGCCTGCACCGATGATACGATAACGATGCTTTTGCGCTCGTTAATCGTATCATCTAAGATTTACACACTACGATGTCGAAAGTGACGCCGGATGTGCGTCACTTTCGATTTGACCCCACCGACATCGCACGTGTAATGTTGCAACGTACAAAGCCGCCCTAAGGATCAGGGATAAGACAGAATCTAAATGTAGGAATTTTTTTTTCAGTGTCCTTAAAAAAAGTATATATATATTTTTTATAAGCTCTTTACTAGCATTTTACAAACCACAGTGAATGCTGCCAACTAGTGATAAGCGGGCACTACCATGCTCGGGTGCTCAGTACTGGTAACTAGTGATGAGCGGGCACTACCATGCTCGGGTGCTCAGTACTGGTAACTAGTGATAAGCGGGCACTACCATGCTCAGGTGCTCAGTACTGGTAACTAGTGATGAGCGGGCACTACCATGCTCGGGTGCTCAGTACTTGTAACTAGTGATGAGCGGGCACTACCATGCTCGGGTGCTCAGTACTCGTAACTAGTGATGAGCGGGCACTACCATGCTCGGGTGCTCAGTACTGGTAACTAGTGATGAGCGGGCACTACCATGCTCGGTACTGGTAACTAGTGATGAGTGGGCACTACCATGCTCGGCTGCGCAGTACTCGTAACTAGTGATGAGTGGGCACTACCCTGCTCAGGTGCTCAGTACTCGTAACTAGTGATGAGCGGGCACTACCATGCTCGGGTGCTCAGTACTGGTAACTAGTGATGAGCGAGCACTACCATGCTCGGGTGCTCAGTACTCGTAACTAGTGATGAGCGAGCACTACCATGCTCGGGTGCTCAGTACTGGTAACTAGTGATGAGCGGGCACTAACATGCTTAGGTGCTCAGTACTCGTAACTAGTGATGAGCGGGCACTACCATGCTCGGGTGCTCAGTACTCGTAACTAGTGATGAGTGGGCACTACCATGCTCAGGTGCTCAGTACTCGTAACTAGTGATGAGCGGGCACTGCCATGCTCGGGTGCTCAGTACTGGTAACTAGTGATAAGCGGGCACTACCATGCTCGGGTGCTCAGTACTGGTAACTAGTGATGAGCGGGCACTACCATGCTCGGGTGCTCAGTACTCGTAACTAGTGATGAGCGAGCACTACCATGCTCGGTGCTCAGTACTGGTAACTAGTGATGAGCGGGCACTACCATGCTCGGGTGCTCGGTACTCGTAACTAGTGATGAGCGGGCACTACCATGCTCAGGTGCTCGGTACTTGTAACTAGTGATGAGCGGGCACTACCATGCTCGGGTGCTCTGTATTCGTAACTAGTGATGAATGGGCACTACCATGCTCAGGTGCTCTGTACTCATAACTAGTGATGAGCGGGCACTACCATGCTCGGGTGCTCAGTACTCGTAACTAGTGATGAGCGGGCACTACCATGCTCGGGTGCTCAGTACTCGTAACTAGTGATGAGCGGGCACTACCATGCTCGGGTGCTCAGTACTCGTAACTAGTGATGAGCGGGCACTACCATGCTCGGGTGCTCAGTACTGGTAACTAGTGATGAGCGGGCACTACCATGTTCGGTACTGGTAACTAGTGATGAGTGGGCACTACCATGCTCGGCTGCGCAGTACTCGTAACTAGTGATGAGTGGGCACTACCATGCTCAGGTGCTCAGTACTCGTAACTAGTGATGAGCGGGCACTACCATGCTCGGGTGCTCAGTACTGGTAACTAGTGATGAGCGAGCACTACCATGCTCGGGTGCTCAGTACTCGTAAGTAGTGATGAGCGAGCACTACCATGCTCGGGTGCTCAGTACTGGTAACTAGTGATGAGCGGGCACTAACATGCTTAGGTGCTCAGTACTCGTAACTAGTGATGAGCGGGCACTACCATGCTCGGGTGCTCAGTACTCGTAACTAGTGATGAGTGGGCACTACCATGCTCAGGTGCTCAGTACTCGTAACTAGTGATGAGCGGGCACTGCCATGCTCGGGTGCTCAGTACTGGTAACTAGTGATAAGCGGGCACTACCATGCTCGGGTGCTCAGTACTGGTAACTAGTGATGAGCGGGCACTACCATGCTCGGGTGCTCAGTACTCGTAACTAGTGATGAGCGAGCACTACCATGCTCGGGTGCTCAGTACTGGTAACTAGTGATGAGCGGGCACTACCATGCTCGGGTGCTCGGTACTCGTAACTAGTGATGAGCGGGCACTACCATGCTCAGGTGCTCGGTACTTGTAACTAGTGATGAGCGGGCACTACCATGCTCAGGTGCTCTGTACTCGTAACTAGTGATGAATGGGCACTACCATGCTCAGGTGCTCTGTACTCATAACTAGTGATGAGCGGGCACTACCATGCTCGGGTGCTCGGTACTCGTAACTAGTGATGAGCGGGCACTACCATGCTCGGGTGCTCAGTACTCGTAACTAGTGATGAGTGAGCACTACCATGCTCAGGTGCTTGGTACTCGTAACTAGTGATGAGCGGGCACTACCATGCTCGGGTGCTCAGTACTCGTAACTAGTGGTGAGCGGGCACTACCATGCTCAGGTGCTCAGTACTCGTAACTAGTGATGATCGGGCACTACCATGCTCGGGTGCTCAGTACTCGTAACTAGTGGTGAGCGGGCACTACCATGCTCGGGTGCTCAGTACTCGTAACTAGTGGTGAGCGGGCACTACCATGCTCAGGTGCTTGGTACTCGTAACTAGTAATGAGCGGGCACTACCATGCTCGGGCGCTCAGTACTCGTAACTAGTGATGAGCGGGCACTACCATGCTCGGGTGTTCAGTACTGGTAACTAGTGATGAGTGGGCACTACCATGCTCAGGTGCTCAGTACTGGTAACTAGTGATGAGCGAGCACTACCATGCTCAGGTGCTCAGTACTCGTAACTAGTGGTGAGCGGGAACTACAATGCTCAGGTGCTCAGTACTCGTAACTAGTGATGAGTGGGCACTACCATGGCACTACCATGCTCAGGTGCTCAGTACTCGTAACTAGTGATGAGCGGGCACTACCATGCTCAGGTGCTCTGTACTCGTAACTAGTGATGAGCGGGCACTACCATGCTCGGGTGCTCTGTACTCGTAACTAGTGATGAGCGGGCACTACCATGCTCGGGTGTTCTGTACTTGTAACTAGTGATGAGCGGGCACTACCATGCTCGGGTGCTCAGTACTAGTAACTAGTGATGAGCGAGCACTACCATGCTCGGGTGTTCTGTACTTGTAACTAGTGATGAGCGGGCACTACCATGCTCGGGTGCTCAGTACTCGTAACTAGTGATGAGCGAGTATATCTTGTAATGAAAAGCTATAATCCTTTCCTCACAGTTTCCAAGATCTCTGGTTGCGGTCAGTGCAGTGGGAAATTCAGCTTATACTCACTTAGAAACTCCCTCTACCCACAAATGAGCATTTCCTACCATTTCACAAAAGCTTCAAAATTACCATAAATAATAGTTAAAGTAAAGTGTAATCACTGGGTTTCTGATTGCTTGAACCCTCGTTAATACAGAAAATGGGGTCTTGTGCCCCTTTTGTCAATGAAGCAGTAGTCCATAAATGTGACCTCCACTCTGTGCACAGTTTACAGCACACGTAGACTACTGCTCCCATAGAAGTGAATGGAGCAGTGTTCATGCCCACACACTAACACTCCACTCACACTCCAGGCCAAACCTCCAGTGAATAAAAAAATGGGAAAAATTCCACCTAATATTTCACCTTAGGGTACGTGCAGATAGTATTTTTACAATTAAGGAAGAGAGAAAGAGAGAGAGGGAGAGAGAAAGAGAGAGAGGGATGGAGAGAGGGAGAGAGAAGGAGAGAGAAAGAGAGAGAGGGATGGAGAGAGGGAGAGAGAAAGAGAGAGAGGGATGGAGAGAGGGAGAGAGAAAGAGAGAGGGATGGGGAGAGGGAGGGAAAGAGAGAGAGAGAGGGAGAGAGAGAAAGAAAGGGAGAAAGAGGAGAGAGAGAGAGAGAGAGAGAGAGAGAGAGAGAGAGGAGAGAAGGAGACAGAGAGAGAGAGAGAAAGGGAGAAAGAGAGGGAGAAGAGGGAGAAGGAGAGAAATATCTGTTGGAAAATATAGGAAATGTGTCTGTTTTTCACATTTCTCTTTATTTTATGATTATAAAGAACTAAATACATTTCCTCTTTCCATAACAATTCTTTTTATATATTGGACACATTTTTTTTCTTTCGATGGTAAGTGGATAGTAACAGCACTTTGGATTGGCCCTGGATTTTTATTTATGAATTTTTAACTTATTTCACACATTGTAGCCTTCATAAAGTCATGAAAGACCTTTGCGGGACTGTTCGACATTTAAATACTTTAAAAAAACAAAAACTGATTTCACCTGTAACTGGGACTGGTAGATTAGCCACAGTTACAGGGGAAATTCAACTTCCTTGTTGCATAGCAGAGCTGACTGAATATTTTATGACCACAGTCTTTCTCTATGACTGCTGGGTGTGGTGAAGTAAGCACTGGCAGTGCCTTCTATGGAGCACTCCAGTCATTAACTGTGTGCTCTTGACTGCTGTGACATGCACTGAAAGGGGTTAATCTTGATGTGTTTTTCCCCATCTTTTCCCCCTCCTTATATTCCCAGTATTTCTGCTTTCCGATCTCTCCTTGATATTGCAAGACCTGTATACACAGCATTTCTTCACTGTTGTGTATACAGCAATAGAAAAGGCAGATATGGCAATAAACAATCTCTGCCTTCTCTATGGGTAGTCTAACTGTGTCAGAGCTGGCTCCCCGCTCCTGCAGCTGCAAAATCTTGTGCAGCTGCTTTACTCTGCAGTGACATTTTAAAACGTCACTTCAGAGTAGAATGTGGACCACCCAGACATTTATCATCTGAGCTGCCCAGAAGTAAAGAGTTTTTGGAGTTTTATTTCTTGCAGCATTTATTTTAGCAGCCTTCTGATTGGACAGTGCCTAGTTGAAGCCTTTTCCATCAGGAGGCACTTCAAAGAAGTGACATGCACTTTCTTCTTTTTCCCCAAAGGATGTTTTTTAAATGTTTTTTAAATCCTGAAGCAGAAAAACAAGCTCATAAGAAAGTGGTTTACAATAAATATGAATAGGAAGAAGAGTCAAGTTTTAATTTTCAATCATTTTTGAAGACAACTATCTTCAAAAAATACTCCATAAAAAGATGTGTGCACATGTCCTAAAGCCCGCTTTACACGCTGCAGTGTATCTTACGATGTGTCGGCGGGGTCACGTCGTAAGTGACGCACATCCGGCATTGTAAGGTACATTGCAGTGTGTAACAGCTACGTGCGATTGCGATTGAGCGGTAAAACGTTCATCGCACGCACATCGTTCATTCCTCATGAATTGAACGTCAGGTTGTTCATCGTACCCGGGGTAGCACACATCGCAGTGTGAGACACCCCGGGAACGATGAACAGATCTTACCTGCGTCCTGCGGCTCCCGGCCGGTAATGCGAAGGAAGGAGGTGGGCGGGATATTTACGTCCCGCTCAGCTCCACCCCTCCGCTTCTATTGGCCGGCTGCCGCGGGACGTCGCTGTGACGCCGAACGTCCCTCCCACTCCAGGAAGTAGATGTTCGCCGCCCACATCGAGGTCATATGGATGGGTAAGTGCGTGTGACGGGGGTTAATCGTTTGTGCGGCACGTTCAACAAATTGAACTTGCCACACATACGATGGGGGCGTTGCAAATCGCATACGATATCATATGCGAAATTGCAACGTGTAAAGCAGGCTTAAGACAGCACTGATTGACATTTTTTGGTCTTGATTCTTTACCTTCCTATTGAAACCACAAGGTTTTAAAAATAAAGAAAATAGAAAAGAGCCATCAAAGGACCCAGACATTTTTTGCTTTTTTGTTTATTTTTCTTCCACTTTTCTAGGAGCCATCATTTTCTTATTTTTCTTAGATTTGAATTTTTCAGAGAGAAAAATCCACATGAAATCCTCACACTGTTACTTGTATGATCGCGCCCACCCTTTATACTAACACCAGTGTAACATTGATTATGACACGTCGGTGATCGCGGTTCTTCCGACCTACTATCGTCACCTATTGTGCTCCCGACCTTCCTTCTTGTTGAGTGGTTATTCTTTTAAGTGCTCTACATTATCACTCCATTACTAAAATCATTTTTTTGTCTCCCTGCAGATTATTGGCGTGATCCAGATTTAGTTGACGGGCGGCCAATGTCTACATTTTACACATCGATACTCATTTATGGCTTCGTAATTGCAGAACTGCCTCCCCTGCCCTTATCTATCATGGTGACCCAAGGAATTATGGATACATTAAGGCGTCGTCATTTCTTAGCCTTAACAATATAATACACTGTCTAGGGCAAGTGTGAAGACGTGGAAATGGCTGACAATATAGGGAATGTGTAAGGTGAAGATCCTTACAAATAATAGCTACCTTTGCTGCACATTTTGGGTTCCAGTGTGATTGATATAGATTTATATTCATTTTTATCTATAATATAAGACTTGTCTGTGGCTACAAAAAGTGTCTCATTCCCCTGCAGAGACTCCTATGATCAATATATTTTAAGGAACCCCTCCACCAAGCAAGGATGGTCAAAAGTGGACAACCCCGGCTGACTAGCTGTTCTTGGTGCCGGCAGCGGTAGCAGGCAGCCGGAAATGCTCAGTTCCGGAGCTGCTCTATCTTCTGATAGTGGCCGCGGGTGGGTACTGTATATCCGCCTCCCATTCAGATCAATAGGAGGCGGATGAGCAGTACCCGGCCGCTATCAGAATATAGGGCAGCTCCAGAACTGAGCATTTCCGGTTGCTGACACTTCGGGCACCGGGAACAGCTGATTGGCAAGGGTACAGAGTGTCGGACCCCGGTTAATCAGACACTGATGACCTATCTTGAGGATAGGCCAAATGTTTGTATCTGAAATTCTGGGTAATCTCTTTATAAAGAAAGTCTGCAAAAAATGACTGTTGAAACCAAACACTAGCGCTCAGTGCACTCATGGCATGGCCGAAAAGTTCAGTGCAGCTTCCAACCTATGTTACTTAATTTCCATCTACCTCCTCTATGGTCTTCTTGGATGGATTGCTCCGGCTTTAGGAGTTGGAGAATGACAGAGATGGCTAGCAAAGTGGGTGGGAAGGTGCACTGAACTGCTCGGCATCACCAAGTGTGCGCTGAACTGTTCGGCCACACCAAGGGTGCACTGAACTGCTCAGCCACACCAAGGGTGCGCTGAACTGCTCGGCATCACCAAGGGTGCACTGAACTGCTCGGCATCACCAAGGGTGCACTGAACTGCTCGGCCTCACCAAGGGTGCACTGAACTGCTCGGCCACACCAAGGGTGCACTGAACTGCTCGGCCACACCAAGGGTGCGCTGAACTGCTCGGCCATACCAAGGGTGCGCTGAACTACTCGACCACACCAGGGGTGCGCTGAACTGCTCGACCACACCAGGGGTGCGCTGAACTGCTTGGCCAGACTGAACTGTTCGGCCGCACCAAGGGTGCACTGAACTACTCGGTCGCACCAAGGGTGCATTGAACTGCACAACCGCACCAAGGATACACTGAAATGCTCGGCCGCACCAAGGGTGCACTGAACTACTCGGCCACACCAAGGGTGCACTGAACTACTCGGCCACACCAAGGGTGCACTGAACTAATCGGCCACACCAAGGGTGCACTGAACTACTCGGCCACACCAAGGGTGCACTGAACTACTCGGCCACACCAAACCAAGGGTGCACTGAACTACTCGGCCACACCAAGGGTGCACTGAACTACTCGGCCACACCAAGGGTGCACTGAACTACTCGGCCACACCAAGGGTGCACTGAACTACTCGGCCACACCAAGGGTGTACTGAACTACTCGGCCACACCAAGGGTGCACTGAACTACTCGGCCACACCAAGGGTGCACTGAACTACTCGGCCACACCAAGGGTGTACTGAACTACTCGGCCGCACCAAGGGTGCACTGAACTACTCGGCCGCACCAAAGGTGCACTGAACTACTCGGACGCACCAAGGGTGCACTGAACTACTCGGACGCACCAAGGGTGCATTGAACTGCACGACCGCACCAAGGATACACTGAACTGCTCGGCCACACCAAGGGTGCAAAAAGTGTCTGTGCTTGGTTTGAACAGTCATTTTGTGCCAACAGAGTCCATTTAAAGATGGCAGAAGAGTAGGGTAATATAAAATGTAGACCATTCCACTGGTCTCATACTGTGGACCAGTGACTATTCTTCTACCCTGATAGGTATAGGGTGTCAGTGCATGCTGGGACTTGTAGTGTAAGTGAAATGCAACTAGTATCAGATAATCACATACTAATGGCTGTACTGATGTGTTATACTTGTACACTTCTTAATCTGTCCTTATAAAGCTATTTGGTTATCTGCTAAAGTAAGTTGCACCTAATTCAGTAACAGACGTGCTTCTCAGATCTGGTGCATCCATTGAAGGTCTCTGCACCCCAAATTAAAACTGTAGATTTCTGCTAGAATTTACATATTTTCTACATAAATCTTTTAGGGCAATGCCCCCTCTCTGCTAAGACATAGCTAGTTTTATGAATTGTGGCAACACCAGCTCAAGTCGCAACAGTTTTGCAAAAATGTGGCTTGTGCAACAATTTGCAACTTTTTGTATCAGAAAAGTGGAATACAGATCACGGTCCCCGATTCCTGACTAATTGGGCTAACCATTGCAACAAAAAGGCTTCTACGGATAATTGAGTCATTGGTATTTTTGAATATTTAACAATATTTTACAAAGAAAGTGACAATTGTTCATTATCGCAACATTTGTCCTTGCATAACATATTGCGATACAATATCTGCACTGTCCTTGCATGGAAATTAGTGACAGATTTCAGGAGCGTGTGTGATTGTAGCAATAGTAACAATAAAATCTCTCAGTAAGGATCAATTACAGTGCCGTATGTTCCATTGACTCAGAGGTTAGCACTGTGCAGTGGCTCAGTGGGTAGCACCGTATGGTGTCTCAGTGACTTGAAAATCTTTCATCAGTAGGGATCAATTACAGTGTCTTATGTTCTATTGACTCATAGGTTTGCGCCACGCGGTGGCTCTCTGGTTCGCGTTGCGTGTGGTGGCTCTCTGGTTAGCGTCGCATGCGGTGGCTCTCTGGTTAGCGCCGCGTTCGGTGGCTCTCTGGTTGTTGTCGCCGCGTGCGGTGGCTCTCTGGTTGTTGTCGCCGCGTGCGGTGGCTCTCTGGTTGTTGTCGTCGCGTGCGGTGGCTCTCTGGTTGTTGTCGCCGCGTGCGGTGGCTCTCTGGTTGTTGTCGCCGCGTGCGGTGGCTCTCTGGTTGTTGTCGCCGCGTGCGGTGGCTCTCTGGTTGTTGTCGCCGCGTGCGGTGGCTCTCTGGTTGTTGTCGCCGCGTGCGGTGGCTCTCTGGTTGTTGTCGCCGCGTGCGGTGGCTCTCTGGTTGTTGTCGCCGCGTGCGGTGGCTCTCTGGTTGTTGTCGCCGCGTGCGGTGGCTCTCTGGTTGTTGTCGCCGCGTGCGGTGGCTCTCTTGTTGTCACCGCGTGCGGTGGCTCTCTGGTTAGCGACGCGTGTGCGGTGGCTCTCTGGTTAGCGACGCGTGTGCGGTGGCTCTCTGGTTAGCGACGCGTGTGCGGTGGCTCTCTGGTTAGCGACGCGTGTGCGGTGGCTCTCTGGTTGTTGTCGACGCGTGCGGTGGCTCTCTGGTTCGCGCCGCGTGCGGTGGCTCTCTGGTTGTTGTCGCCGCGTGCGGTGGCTCTCTTGTTGTCACCGCGTGCGGTGGCTCTCTGGTTAGCGACGCGTGTGCGGTGGCTCTCTGGTTAGCGACGCGTGTGCGGTGGCTCTCTGGTTAGCGACGCGTGTGCGGTGGCTCTCTGGTTAGCGACGCGTGTGCGGTGGCTCTCTGGTTGGCGACGCGTGTGCGGTGGCTCTCTGGTTGGCGACGCGTGTGCGGTGGCTCTCTGGTTGGCGACGCGTGTGCGGTGGCTCTCTGGTTGGCGACGCGTGTGCGGTGGCTCTCTGGTTGGCGACGCGTGTGCGGTGGCTCTCTGGTTGGCGCCGCGTGCGGTGGCTCTCTGGTTGGCGCCGCGTGTGGTGGCTCTCTGGTTGGCGATGCGTGTGCGGTGGCTCTCTGGTTAGCGATGCGTGTGCGGTGGCTCTCTGGTTGGCGACGCGTGTGCGGTGGCTCTCTGGTTGTTGTCGCCGCGTGCGGTGGCTCTCTGGTTGTTGTCGCCGCGTGCGGTGGCGCTCTGGTTGTTGTCGCCGCGTGCGGTGGCTCTCTGGTTGTTGTCGCCGCGTGCGGTGGCTCTCTGGTTGTTGTCGCCGCGTGCGGTGGCTCTCTTGTTGTCACCGCGTGCGGTGGCTCTCTGGTTAGCGACGCGTGTGCGGTGGCTCTCTGGTTAGCGACGCGTGTGCGGTGGCTCTCTGGTTAGCGACGCGTGTGCGGTGGCTCTCTGGTTAGCGACGCATGTGCGGTGGCTCTCTGGTTAGCGACGCGTGTGCGGTGTATCTCTGGTTGTTGTCGACACGTGCGGTGGCTCTCTGGTTCGCGCCGCGTGCGGTGGCTCTCTGGTTGTTGTCGCCGCGTGCGGTGGCTCTCTTGTTGTCACCGCGTGCGGTGGCTCTCTGGTTAGCGACGCGTGTGCGGTGGCTCTCTGGTTAGCGACGCGTGTGGTGGCTCTCTGGTTGGCGATGCGTGTGGTGGCTCTCTGGTTAGCGATGCGTGTGCGGTGGCTCTCTGGTTGGCGACGCGTGTGCGGTGGCTCTCTGGTTGGCGACGCGTGTGCGGTGGCTCTCTGGTTGGCGACGCGTGTGCGGTGGCTCTCTGGTTGGCGACGCGTGTGCGGTGGCTCACTGGTTGGCGACGCGTGTGCGGTGGCTCTCTGGTTGGCGACGCGTGTGCGGTGGCTCTCTGGTTGGCGACGCGTGTGCGGTGGCTCTCTGGTTGGCGACGCGTGCGGTGGCTCTCTGGTTGGCGCCGCGTGCGGTGGCTCTCTGGTTGGCGCCGCGTGCGGTGGCTCTCTGGTTGGCGCCGCGTGCGGTGGCTCTCTGGTTGGCGCCGCGTGCGGTGGCTCTCTGGTTGGCGCCGCGTGCGGTGGCTCTCTGGTTGGCGCCGCGTGCGGTGGCTCTCTGGTTGGCGCCGCGTGCGGTGGCTCTCTGGTTGGCGCCAGGTGCGGTGGCTCTCTGGTTGGCGCCAGGTGCGGTGGCTCTCTGGTTGGCGCCAGGTGCGGTGGCTCTCTGGTTGCGCCGCGCGGTGACTGTTTACCACTGTTGCTTTGCTGCCCTGGGATCCTGGGCCTAAATCCCAAAAAGAACAATATCTGCGAAGAGTTTATATATTCTCACCATGTTTGCGTCGGTTTCCTCTGGGTTCTCCAATTTCCTCCCTCACTCCAAATACATAGTGATAGGGAATTTAAATTTTGAGACCCAATGGTGACAGAGAGGATGTCTATAAAGCGCTATGGAATAAATGCTGCTATATATATTCATACCCCATGAATGTTTCTATATTTTCTCACATTGCACCCACAAAATTTAATGTATTTTGTTGGGATTTTATGTGATATACCAGCACTACGTAGCAAGTATTTGTGAAGTATATAGGAAATGAGACACGGTTTTCTAAATATTTTAAAAATCTAAATCTGAAAATTATGACATGCATTTGTATTCAACCCTCCTGAGTCAATACTTTGTAGGATCACTTTTTGCTGCAGTTAATGCTGCAAGTCTTTTGGGATGTCTCCACTGGCTTTGCACATCTATAGGCTCAAATGTTTGCTCATAGTTCTTTGGAAAATAGCTCTCGCTCAGTGAGATTGGATGGAGACGTCTGTGAGCAGTAATTGTCAAGTCTTGCCACAGATTCTCAATGGGATTTAGGTCTGGACTGTGACTGGGCCATTCAAACATATGAATATGCTTTCATCTAAACCATTGTTCCCCAACTCCAGTCCTCAAGAGTCACCAACAGCGCATGTTTCCAGAATTTCCTTAGTATTGATGATTCCAACACCTGAATATTGCTAAATAAAACCTGAAAACATGAGTTGTTGGTGGTTCTTGAGCACTAGGAGTGGGGAACATTGATCTAAACCCTCCAAAGTAGTTCTGACAGGATGTTTAGTGTCTTGTCCTGCTGGAGGGCGAACCTATGCCTCAGTCTCAATTCTTTTGCAGCCTCTAACAGGTTTTCCTCCAGGATAGCCCTATATTTAGCTCCATCCATCTTCTCATCAACTCTGACCAACTCACCTGTTCCTACTGAAGAAAAGCCTCCCCACGGCATGATGCTGCCACCACCATGTGTGACAGTGGGCATGGTGTTTTTACGGTGATGTGCAGTGTTATGCAGGCGTCACATGATACGATCTATCGTGCAATAGCCGCCCCTGTCGTTTGTGCGTCACGGGCAATTAGTTGCCCGTGGCGCACAAAGTCGTTAAACCGCCGTCACACGCACTTACCTGCTCAGCGACCTCGCTGTGGGCGGCGAACATCCACTTCCTGAAGGGGGTAGGACATTCGGCGTCACAACGACGTCACACAGCGGTCGGCCAATAGAAGCGGAGGGGCGGAGATGAGCGGAACGTAAACATCCCGCCCACCTCCTTCCTTCTGCATAGCCAGCGGGAGCCACGGGATGCAGGTAAGCTGTGTTCATCGTTCCCGGATGAACAACCAGCGCAAAGAAAAATAGACGACTTTTAAAAAATGAGCGACATGTCAACGATACACGATTTGCGAACGTTCTGCGTCGCAAGTCCTCCTCCAAGTGACCATGGGCCTCTTGGCTGCTTCTCTGATTAGTGCTCTTTTACTTGGGATGTCATTTTAGGTGGACATCCATGTCTTGCTAGGTTTGCAGCTGGGCCCTAGCTCTTCCAGTTTTGGTTTATAGATTCAACAGTGCTCCATGAGATGCTCAGAGATTGTACTTTTTATTTATTTATTTTTTTTATAGCCTACAGTAACCCTGCTTTACTCCTCTACACAACTTTATCCCTGACCTGTCTAGTGTGTTCCTTGGTTTTCTTGATGCTCTTTGATCCCTAATATTCTCACACAAAACGCTGAGGTCTTTACAGAACAGATGTAGTTAAACTGAGAATAAATAATACACAGGTGACCTCAGTTTACTAATTAGGCAACTTCTGGAAGCAATTGGTAACTCAGGATTTTAATTAGGCGTATCTGACTACAGGGGGCTGAATACAAATGCACATCACAATTTTCAGATTTATATTTTTTAAATATTTGTAAAACAATTTATAATTTTCTTTACACTTCACACATACTCGCTACTTTGTGTTGGTATAGTACAGGAAATTCCAACAAAATATATTTATATTTGTGGATGTAATGTGGAAAAGTTCACGGGGTATGAATACTTTTTCAAGGCACGGTGGGTAAAATAAATAATTACTAGTGACATTGTCATGTTTGTGTGTGGCAGTGGAGAGCAGAAAATTCATTACATGGGTGGGCCATTGATTCAATGGAAACCTTGTTACGCCTCACTTCCCCTGTACATATGAGCAAATGGAACTTTATGAATTTCTACAAAGGTTCAGCAGAAGCGGTGGTTGTGAGGGCCAGCCACAGATTTGTGCTAATTTGACCCCACTTGCTTTACTGGCTAGAAAATAAAAAAGTGAAATTGTAAACATATTGAATTCAAAGTAATTGCCCCCGGCTCTGCTCACTCCGGAGAGAAATACATCGTCCAATGAGCAGCTGACGTATTTACAGCACACCTGTAAATAAATCCTGCCACCTCCTTGTGGTTTATATGGAGGCTCTGGATTCTTTCTGCTTTTTATTTGTTGAATTGCAGCCTCTTTACATTGTGACCAGTGATGAGTGGGCACTACCATGCTCGGGTGCTCTGTACTGGTAACTAGTGATGAGCGGGCACTACCATGCTCGGGTGCTCTGTACTGGTAACTAGTGATAAGCGGGCACTACCATGCTCAGGTGCTCAGTACTTGTAACTAGTGATGAGCGGGCACTACCATGCTCGGGTGCTCATTACTGGTAACTAGTGATGAGCGGGCACTACCATGCTCGGGTGCTCATTACTGGTAACTAGTGATGAGCGGGCACTACCATGCTCAGGTGCTCAGTACTGGTAACTAGTGATGAGTGGGCACTACGATGCTCGGGTGTTCAGTACTGGTAACTAGTGATGAGTGGGCACTACGATGCTCGGGTGCTCAGTACTCGTAACTAGTGATGAGCGAGCACTACCATGCTCGGGTGCTCAGTACTCGTAACTAGTGATGAGCGAGCACTACCATGCTCGGGTGTTCAGTACTTGTAACTAGTAATGAGTGAGCACTACCATGCTCGGGTGCTCAGTACTGGTAACTAGTGATGAGCGGGCACTACCATGCTCGGGTGCTCAGTACTGGTAACTAGTGATGAGCGGGCACTACCATGCTCAGTACTCGTAACTAGTGATGAGTGAGCACTACCATGCTCGGGTGCTCAGTACTCGTAACTAGTGATGAGTGGGCACTACCATGCTCAGGTGCTCAGTACTCGTAACTAGTGATGAGCGAGCACTACCATGCTCAGATGCTCAGTACTCGCAACTAGTGATGAGCGGGCACTACCATGCTCGGGTGCTCAGTACTCGTAACTAGTGATGAGCGAGCACTACCATGCTCGGGTGCTCAGTACTCGTAACTAGTGACGAGTGGACACTACCATGCTCGGGTGCTCAGTTCTTGTAACTAGTGATGAGCGGGCACTACCATGCTCGGGTGCTCGGTATTTGAAATGAGCAGGTGGGACGATTGGACGGGCATTATAATGGAAGTCCGTGGGCAACTTGAGTATTTTACCAGAAAATTTTCAGTTTCCCATTGGCTTCTATTATGCACAATAATAGAGTTGCACCCTTCCGAGCGTCCAACCTGCTCGTTTCGAGTACTGAGCACCCGAGCATGGTAGTGCCCGCTCATCACTAGCTACAAGTACCGAACACCCGAGCATGGTAGTGCCCGCTCATCACTAGCTACAATTACCGAGCACCTGAGCATGGTAGTGCCCGCTCATCACTAGCTACAATTACCGAACACCTGAGCATGGTAGTGCCCGCTCATCACTAGTTACGAGTACCGAGCACCCGAGCATGGTAGTGCCCGCTTATCATTAATTCTTACACATCTACACTGCATTTGTTCCTTCTTCACAATTTTATCCCTGACCTGTCTGGTGTGTTCCTTAGTTTCATGATTCTTTTTGATCCCTAAATGTTCTCAATCACACCTGCATATCTTTGAATATTATTAATGGGTTGGTGCACTTAATTGACTACTGGAAATCTTCCCTCTGACTCAATCTAATGTTCCCCTATAAAATCCAGAGCTGATCAGGAACTAAAAATATTATAAAAAAAGTAAAATATAGATTGCCACAGGTCTTTAAGGCATGCGTATCTATCGGTTATCCATCTATGTACAGCTGATATGACAAGCCCCATCCATAAACAATGGGGCTTTAATCTCTATAATGGGGAGTTCTCTCCAACTTGTAGCCCCCCCAATGGTTGCAAAACTCCAAATTATCATCATGCTTGGAGTTATCGCCTTGTAACAGCTGGAGGGGAACAGGTCGGGGACCCCGATTTACAGAATAATCAAGCAATGACTAATGAAAGTGACAAATTTAATGGAAACCATGAGCTGGACATTTTTTGGAGACGTTTCGGTCTCTAGGCTGAGAAACGTTCCCATATGGTTCAGAATTGTAAAATTACATTTTGTGCTGCATCATCCCTTTGTGAACTGATAAAGTGAGGCCACAGAGCGACGACCACCACCATGCAGGTGAAGTTTGTAAGCTACAAGAGTTTGGTCCCCTTGAGAGTTAAGCAGAGTCTTGGCCTGCCATGCCTCAAAGCAAAAGCCATCACGAGTCCACGGTAGACGGACAACCGCAGTATGCATCAGCATTCAGACGCCAACGTGATTACCAAGCCTGGGATTCCCCTTATTCACAATTGAGTCAAAGCATCAGTATTGCAACGTGAGGGTAAAATGGATCCATGCAAAATCACCGGAGCAGTAACATGAATTCGATGATGCATCAGTCATTCCCATTCCTGCGCACCCCGGGATTCATGGTCCCTGTGTTAAAGTGATGAGGATTAGATGAAATGGACTGCGTTATGATCATGCAAACAGTACATAAGAGAGAAGGTGGAGAGAGATTGCTTCATAATATATACAGCAGGCAACGCTCAGACCCGGAAACCAACATCCGTCCATGATGCTGAACCCAACCAAAGTGTGAGTGCTCTACGGTGGCCAAACCACATGACGTGTGCATGGTGCCGAAATAACCCAAAAGTGACCTGACCGTAGTGCGGGACTGGGACCTGACCGTAGTGCGGGACTGGGACCTGACCGTAGTGCGGGACTGGGACCTGACCGTAGTGCGGGACTGGGACCTGACCGTAGTGCGGGACTGGGACCTGACCGTAGTGCGGGACTGGGACCTGACCGTAGTGCGGGACTGGGACCTGACCGTAGTGAGGGACTGTGACCTGACCGTAGTGAGGGACTGTGACCTGACCGTAGTGAGGGACTGTGACCTGACCGTAGTGAGGGACTGTGACCTGACCGTAGTGAGGGACTGTGACCTGACCGTAGTGAGGGACTGTGACCTGACCGTAGTGAGGGACTGTGACCTGACCGTAGTGAGGGACTGTGACCTGACCGTAGTGAGGGACTGTGACCTGACCGTAGTGAGGGACTGTGACCTGACCGTAGTGAGGGACTGTGACCTGACCGTAGTGCTGAACTGTGACCTGACCGTAGTGCTGAACTGTGACCTGACCGTAGTGCTGAACTGTGACCTGACCGTAGTGCTGAACTGTGACCTGACCGTAGTGCTGAACTGGGATCTGACCGTAGTGAGGAACTGGGATCTGACCGTAGTGAGGAACTGGGATCTGACCGTAGTGAGGAACTGGGATCTGACCGTAGTGAGGAACTGGGATCTGACCGTAGTGAGGAACTGGGATCTGACCGTAGTGAGGAACTGGGATCTGACCGTAGTGAGGAACTGGGATCTGACCGTAGTGAGGAACTGGGATCTGACCGTAGTGAGGAACTGGGATCTGACCGTAGTGAGGAACTGGGATCTGACCGTAGTGAGGAACTGGGATCTGACCGTAGTGAGGAACTGGGATCTGACCGTAGTGAGGAACTGTGATCTGACCGTAGTGAGGAACTGGGATCTGACCGTAGTGAGGAACTGGGATCTGACCGTAGTGAGGAACTGTGATCTGACCGTAGTGAGGAACTGTGATCTGACCGTAGTGAGGAACTGTGATCTGACCGTAGTGAGGAACTGTGAGCTGACCGTAGTGAGGAACTGTGAGCTGACCGTAGTGAGGAACTGTGATCTGACCGTAGTGAGGAACTGTGATCTGACCGTGTCTAATATGTGGTCTGAAATTATCAGAAATGTGACCTCAACTTGTCTATGGTGCAAAAATAAACACAAAGGGCCCGAAACATCAAGACCGGCGATATGCAACCTGGTCTTGATGAGGAGATGCACCGAAGTCAGACACTCCGGATTCATAAAGAAGAGTATGCCGCTTCATGTTACATCTCGTGGCTCTCCTGAGGCAAGGACTGAGGCAGTCTCCCATTCCTTGCCTGCCACGAGCACTCCTGCTCAGCAGCGCCGAAGGTCTGCCAGACTGCGCAGTGTGCAGGAGAAACCTTCTCAGAGAGGCAGCAGAAGGGTGACACCTAGTGGTTCTCCTGTTACAAGGAGTGAAGCGGTCTCCCATTCCTGGCCTGCCGCAGACTCTCCTGCTCAGCAGCCCCGAAGGTCTGCGAGGCTGCGCAATGTGCAGAGGTTTACTGCTCAGGGAAGCAGTGAGATTCCCGTTATCTCTGCACATTGTGAGACCGAGGATCCCGCCTCTATTTCCCAGAGGCAGGAGGGTGAGCATGTGCAATGCGTGGTGGGTCCTGATTCGCTCACTGACGTCACATGGCTTGATGACAAGGCTGGTGACGTGGTCAATCCTGACTGGCCAGGCTGGGACGTCGTGGACCCTGATTGGGTCAAGTCCGTCATCTCCGCCTCGCGCCCGCCCTCGGGTGGAGCTGCACCTCCTTAAAAGCTCCCCCTGCCATCATGGCGGCGCGCGACCGTCCTTCTATGTTTGGATGTCTGGCAGCGTGCTGCCACGCCACTGCTCAGGCATTACTGTCTCTCGTGGGCTTGGCCCTTGCTGCTTCGGCAGTACCTCGTTTGCAGGCCGTGTTCCTGCCTTGCTGCTCCGGCAGTACCCCCGTCAACAGGCCGTGTTCCTGTCCCAGGTGAGCTCCTCAAGTCTCCATTGGGCTCACCTGGTTATTGAAAGCACACGTGCGTGGGCACCTCTGTGCTACCCTCGTGCCATATTCTCGTGACTTCCACTGGCACACGTGCGTGGGCACCTCTGTGCTTCCCCGTGCAACAGGTACACCGAGCCGTGAGATCTGTGCCATACAACCCTCAGGGGTTAGGGCAGATCGGTGTACATAGATCACCTGTGACATTCCAGACGATCGCTAGCAGCAACCCGCTCACTCTTCACCCACCATAGCGGCGGTCCCTTACACCGCACAGTGGACCTTGACCGGCGGAAGCAGTCCATTTCCCATCTTGGCACGCTTCCCCGGGTCCCCCTCGTAACAGCTTCATGAATCCGGAGTGTTGGACGGGAAGTGTCACCTCTGTGTGTGTCTCATCACAAATCCTACTCCAGTCCCTGGTGGAGTAAGATTTCTGGAGTAGCTCTCATCATGAATTTCAGGAGCCATGGCCGCCACATCCACTTTGTCGGAGACGGACGAAAATAATGTGAAAAAACGCCAAAAGTCACATCATTTTAGTGCAGACGCCAGTTACACCAAACGTATGCAACTTTCCAAAGATTTCTACACTTGAATACTGGCGTAAAAAGCTTTGATGAATGGGGCCCTAAGTGCTAGAATTACTGCAAGTGTGATCCGTGTATAATACCGAAATACCACAAGTGTGATCTGTGTATAATACCGAAATACCACAAGTGTGATCCGTGTGTAATACCGAAATAACACAAGTGTGATCTGTGTATAATACCGACATACCACAAGTGTGATCTGTGTATAGTGATGAAATAACATAAGTGTGATCTGTGTATAGTGATGAAATAACACAAGCGTGATCTGTGTATAGTGATGAAATAACACAAGTGTGATCTGTGTATAGTGATGAAATAACATAAGTGTGATCTGTGTATAGTGATGAAATAACATAAGTGTGATCTGTGTATAGTGATGAAATAACACAAGTGTGATCTGTGTATAGTGATGAAATAACACAAGTGTGATCTGTGTATAGTGATGAAATAACACAAGTGTGATCTGTGTATAGTGATGAAATAACAAAAGCGTGATCTGTGTATAGTGATGAAATAACACAAGTGTGATCCGTGTATAGTGATGAAATAACATAAGTGTGATCTGTGTGTAATACCGAAATAACACAAGTGTGATCTGTGTGTAATACCGAAATAACACTAGTGTGATCTGTGTATAATACCGACATACCACAAGTGTGATCTGTGTATAGTGATGAAATAACACAAGTGTGATCTGTGTATAATACCGACATACCACAAGTGTGATCTGTGTATAGTGATGAAATAACACAAGTGTGATCTGTGTATAGTGATGAAATAACACAAGCGTGATCTGTGTATAGTGATGAAATAACACAAGTGTGATCCGTGTATAATAAAGAAATAACACAAGTGTGATCTGTGTATAATACTGAAATACCACAAGTTTGATCTGTGTGTAATACCGAAATAACACAAGTGTGATCCGTGTATAATAAAGAAATAACACAAGTGTGATCTGTGTATAATACTGAAATACCACAAGTTTGATCTGTGTGTAATACCGAAATAACACAAGTGTGATCTGTGTGTAATACCGAAATAACACAAGTGTGATCTGTGTGTAATACCGAAATAACACAAGTGTGATCTGTGTATAATACTGAAATACCACAAGTGTGATCTGTGGATAATACTGAAATAACACAAGTGTGATCTGTGTATAGTGATGAAATAACACAAGTGTGATCTGTGTGTAATATCGAAATAACACAAGTGTGATCTGTGTATAGTGATGAAATAACACAAGTGTGATCTGTGTGTAATACCGAAATAACACAAGTGTGATCTGTGTATAATACCGAAATAACACAAGTGTGATCTGTGTATAATACCGAAATAACACAAGTGTGATCTCTGTATAATACCGAAATAACACAAGTGTGATCTCTGTATAATACCGAAATAACACAAGTGTGATCTGTGTATAATACCGAAATAACACAAGTGTGATCTGTGTATAGTGCTGAAGTAACACAAGTGTGATCTGTGTATAGTGCTGAAGTAACACAAGTGTGATCTGTGTATAGTGCTGAAGTAACACAAGTGTGATCTGTGTGTAATACCGAAATAATAGGTGTGTGTTGTCCATGAAGCTGCAGTCACAACTTTGATAAGTCCATAGTGCTGACCCTCACAGAAGTGTGATCTCTACATTCAAGAGTTTTGTGTCCACAGTGTTAAAGCTAACATAAATGTAATCTGTGCTGAACCCCCTCCATGATCGTGCTGAGCGGTGCTGCTGGAGGTTTCACGATCGTGCTGTGCGGTGCCCATGCTGCTGCTCAATGTCGCACAAGTGTGATCTGTCCGAGGTGCTGAAGCAGGCGCATCACCATTCACTCCTACGTGGATCATTACAGACAGGCAGCTCAGATGCAGGAGAGACAGATAAATGCAGGAGGGACTCACCTTCCACAGTTGCAGTGACAAACCCGATCTTCCCCTCTTAAATGCGGTAAGATATAATTGTGAAATCGGTCCAAAAGAGCGTTCATGTCCATCAAGCAAGCTATTGCCTGTAAGAGCCCATAACCAAGGCATCTGGTCAACTCTAGATGGAATAAAACATTGACTCTAGTTTGCTGGCTAAAAAGACTGGAGCATTATTGACAATGCTGCCACTAAGACACACGATGCACACACACACTGACAGGCATGCACACACGCACTGATACACAGACACACTGACACAGACATACACACAGGCACCCATAGGCACACAGACATACACACAGGCACACAGACATATAGGCACACTGATGCGCACACACACTAACACACACACTAACACATACATACACACTGGCACACTGACACACAGGCACACTGACACGGATATACACACAGGTATATATATATATATATATATATATATATATATATATATATATATATACATATGTGTGTGTCTGTGTGTATGCATGTACCAGTGTGTGTGGTAAGTGTGTGCACTAAGTATGTATGTGTAGGTGTGTGTGTGTATCTGAGTGACTGCATGTATCTGAGTGTGTGTCCACTAAGTGTTCGTGTATCTGTGTGTATGTAGCTGTGTGTATTTTTGTGTGTGTACCCGTTTTTCAGTATATATATATATATATACACACACACACATACATATACACACACATGCAGACACAGATATCTACCACACACACACACACACACACACACACACTGATACATGCACAATTAGCGCACACACATAAACATGCAGACACACAAATACACACACACACACACACACACACACACACACACTGATACATGCACAATTAGCGCACACACATAAACATGCAGACACACAAATACACACACACACACACACACACATACATATACACACACATGCAGACACACAGATACCACACACACACACACACACACACACTGATACATGCACAATTAGCGCACACACATAAACATGCAGACACACAAATACACACACACACACAGATACACATAGAGTCAATATGACATTGCTACAAATACATGAAGTGAGAAGAGTTCCTCTTACCATAACAATGGACGCCCCCAGTACCATGAATATCATGGTGTTTGCGCTCATGTGCATATATATGATATTGACAAGGTTGTGTCTATTTCCCCTAAAAAAGCCGGTTCTCTTCTTCTATTTCCTCCCTCTTCTCCGCAAAGGTCAGAATTGGTCATCTCCCCTCCCCCCCCAAAAAAAGAGCTGCAATCCTTGATGTTGAAGAAGAACCAAAGAATCCAGTCACATATAGATGTATATAGTCATGTTGATAAACTACTGTACCAACCCCCCTTTAAGGTTTAAGACCCCCCCTCCCTCCCTTTCTTAGTGTGGGGGTCGTCTCAGTCTTGATCGCCCTTCTTTCACTCCCCCCATTATAGAACAATGTGACAGGCGCCCCCCGCCTCAGTTTTAGGGCTGCCACATTGCGAGGATGGCGAACACCCTTCTCTGCATCAATTGATCCAATGGAAGGAAAAGAGTCAATGAATAATTCAGGGCTCCTGGTTGTCGTCCTTTAGGCTCCTGGCTGTTCTTAGGGCTCCTGGTTGCTCTCAGGCTCCTGGCTGTCGTCCTTTGGGCTCCTGGTTGGTCTCAGGCTCCTGGAAGTCTTCCTTTGGGCTCCTTGTTGCTCTCAAGGCTCCTGGCTGTCGTCCTCTGGGCTCCTGGCTGCTCTCAAGGCTCCTGTCTCTTGTCCTTTAGGCTCCTGGCTGCTCTTAAGGCTCCTGGCTCTTGTCCTTTAGCCTCCTGGCTGCTGTCAGGTTCCTGGCTGTCGTCCTTTGGGCTCCTGGCTGTCGACCTCAGGGCTGCTGCTGTCTGGGCTCTTTGGAAGGGGGCTTCTCGCCGGCTGGTCACTCTGTGCTCCCCAGGAGGCAGCTATCGGGGGTCTATGGGCAGATGGAGGCGGCACAGAGCGGAGCCCCCCGAGCAGCCTGCACGCCCTGCTCCCTCACTGACATTGCAGCCACGATTGATATTCTGCACCATGCAGCAGCAGCCACTGGGCTTCCACCTACTAAAATATGCTAATCCCATCAGCCATTGTTTTAAGTGAATCGCAGGCAGCTAGACAGCCCCCAAACCTCAGGGAAGGCTGCACCCACCCCCCTCCCAAACTGGTGCTATATACCTGGACACTGCCCTGAGTGGAAGCCAGGTTGGTGCAGGAGGGGGAGGGGTGTTCTAAATTGCAACACTAAAGTAACAGATGGATACAAATCAGCCATTTAATGAACAGCTCATTAAGGAAGCAATTAATACTGATCCGAGGCATCTGGACAAGGGAAGGGTTAAACATGTGGTGCTATGAGGCAAAATAGCTCCAAAAATGCCTATAAACTCCATAGGGATCTGCACATGTATATATATATATATATGAAAATAAATCATAAATTGGAAGAGAGGCTACAGAAGATGTAAAAAATTAAATATTTTGGGCAAGTGTAATATTTAGATCTTCTGCCATATATCTGTACAGGGGGTTGTGCTACCTGTCAGTGCATTGACCAGCTCAGATGGGTGGATGGTGCATGCTGCTTACTCCCTGTTGCCATCTACTGGTGATTTAAGATTATTACATTTGTAGCTGTGATATTACACCTGATAGGGGTGGCCCAGTCCCTCCAATTTCTGGTAGAAAGGTGACTGCACTAACCTTACACCTATTCACTGTAATTTAGTGTTATCATACATGCAGAAGTGGGAATGTGGACAAAATAACCCCTTCCCACCTTCCTCTGTTCTGGGAATTGCTGTCAGACCTAGGCCTTGGCAGGTTTAAGAGAAAACAAAAAGGCAAAAAAAGTATCTGAAAATACACATTGCTCAGGCACCTTCCTAAATGGGAGGATGCCTTAAGTACCCGATGCCTCCCAGCCATAGGCTGGAGGCACTTCTGGAATAAGTGCACTGCAAATTTATGTGGTGTGGAGCGCGCATTATGCATGCTTAGTCCCTGACAGGAGAGTCCATGATATCGAGGCCAGGATGGTGAGCACGTCGGCATCTCTGCCTGGAGGAGGCTGAGAATGTTTGCCGGGATACCAGCATTACAGTACCCTCTCGCTTATAACCTTCTCTCTCCAAGCCCAAAAATAATCTCATCAGGAAAAGAGGGGTATAAATGTTCTCTCTGGGCTCCCAAGATCTCTCCTCAGGACCAAAACCCATCCAAGCTAGCAGAAATCAAGTTTTCCCTCTAAACCTCTTCATGCCAGGATGTTTTTCACCTCAAAGATGTCCTCCAAGCTTACAGGCGACAGCAAGGCACTAGAATCCTTAATGTAGCAACTCAAGATAACAGGCTTGGGGAGAGATATGGAAAGAGTTGGGGATACGTAACGAAGCTGGAAGCTTGAACTTGTAGGATATGGGATTCATTTTTGTAAGTGCAACGAAAAGTCCAATGTAGTGAAGACCCAAATTGTAGGAAAGTACCCCAAGATGGATGAAAGTCATACCTTGTCTCCAGGCCAAAAACTAGGTGGGTCCAAGTGGCTCTTATCTGCGTGCCTTCTCATCCAGTGTGGCTCTGGTGTCCTCCCAGATTTTGGAGAAACTCTTGGTGAGAGCATTGGCCATGGAGACGCCAGAAGCAGTAGACACAGGAAATGGAATATGGGGCTGTTGACCATACATGATGAAGAATGGAGAACTAGCTGAAGCCTTGTTCAGATGGTTTTTATATGAGAACGCCACCCAAAGCAAAAGCTTGACCCAATCACTGTGGTGAGAATTGACAAAGTGCCACGGGACGTTAGTCAGGATCTGGTTGACCCACTCCACCTGACTTGCATTGAGTGTCGTAGGCAAAAGAGAATTCCAAGGACACGTTCAGATATTTACAGGTAGCTCTCCAAAAACCGGGACATGTATTTGACGCCTGTATCCAAAACGATATGCAGCGGTAGCCCGTGAAGGCAGAAAATATGTTGACTAAACCGCTCAGCGATCAGAGGAGCAGAGGAAAGACTAGACAAGGGTGTAAAGTGGGCCATTTTAGAAAAATGGTCCACAACCACCCAAATGACAGAACACCGGAAGATCTGTAATAAAATCCATCGCAATGTGCTGCCAGGGAGCGTAAGGCACAGGAAGTGGTGACAACTAAATGGATGGAAGTTGGTTAGGGATTTTACTACGGGCACACTAGGGACATGTGGAAACGAAGAACTCAATGTCTTTGCACAGTGTAGGCCACCAATAATGACGCAAGATTAGTAGGATCATCATCTTCTGAACGGCGCGTCCAACCAGTTTAGATGAGTGACCACACTGTAGTACATGCCTCCTGTCAGCTTCTGCAACAAAGGGTTTTCCTGGTGGAACCTGAGACAAGTATACCGGAGCCATAGAAAGCATCTTGGCATCTCAATATGTTGAGGGTCCTCTTCTTGATCTGTAGACAGAAAGAGTTGGGAAAGACAGTTTGCCTTGGTGTTCTTGTCTGCCAGTCGAAAATGGAGAATAAAAGTGAATCAGGCAAAAACAGCAATCAACAGGCTTGGCGAGGATTCAATCTCTATGCAGATTGCAGATAAGCCAATATCTTGTGGTCGGTGTAAATGTCTACTGGATGAGTCACATCTTTGAGAAGTTAACATCACTCTCCTAAGGCCATAATATTTTCCAGCAACTCACAATCACCGATGGAATAGTTTCTTTCGGGTGCTGAAAAGGCCGTGTAGAAAAATCCACAGGTGACCATTCGCCCGTAGGAAGAGTCTGTGTGAGAGCAGCCCCAGCGGAAGAAGAATCCACTTCCAGAAAGAACTGTTTATTGATTTCTGGTCTATGCAACACTGGAGCCGATGAAAATGCCTGTTTCAGAGAGATAGAAACGTTCTCCGCCTCCAGAGTCCAAACCTGCAGATTAGCACCCTTGTGGATCATGGCAGAAAATGGAGCAGTTTGGAATGCGAATGGTATAAATTGACGGTAATAATTGTCGAATCCCAAAAATAGCTGGATTGCCTTAACTCAGTCAGGATGATTCAATTTCAAAATCGCAGACACCTCTAGATCCATCTTCAGTCCAGTTTCAGAAATAATGTATCCTGGGAAAGGAAGAGAGGTCTGCTCAATGATGCACTTCTCAAATTTCGCATACAAGCGGTTCTCCCGAAGTCTCTGCATGACCTGGTGAACATTCCTCCTGTGAGTGGGCAGATCTGGATAAAACACTAGGATGTAATTTAGGTATACCACCACACAAGAGTAAAAAAGGTCTCGGAATATGTTAAATTCTTGGAAGACCGCTGGGGCATTACGGAGTCCAAACGGCATTGCACGGTACTCGTAGTGTCCGTCCTGGGTGGTAAAGGAGGTTTTCCATTCGTCCCTCTGGTGGATGCGGATCAGATTGTATGCTCCTCGCAGATCAAGTTTAGAGAAGATCCTAGAACCTCAGAGGAGATCAAACAACTCTGGAATGAGAGGCAAGGAATATTTATTATTGATGACTATCTGATTGAGCCCCCTATAATCTATTCACGTGGGAGCGTTCCATTCTTTCACTTTACGAAGAAGAATCTGGCTCCCACTGAGGATGAAGAGTTCTGAATGAATTCCCTAACTAGATTATCTTTAATTGGACATGGCAAGGGTCTCCACCTGAGACAGAGGGTAGACACAGCCTCGAGTAGATGAAGCGCCCATAAGCAGGTTTATCAGACAATCGTACGGCCTATGTGGAGGCAACATCTCGGTTTCCATCTTAGAGAAGTCTGCAAAAGGACCAGTAGGCGAAAGGCAGACCAGGTAGGCTAGCCAGTGTCACCGGAGGTTGGGCAGGAATTATGGGAATGAGACATCTCTTGTGAAAGGAGTGATTCCATCGATGCACCTCTCTGGGCCTCTAATTCAAGACGGCTTGCGAGTTCATAAACACGGCAGACCCAGGAGAAGTGGATGTGCCATTCCTGGTAGCACATTGTAGGTGACCTTCTCAAAATGCAGGCTTCCTACCGAAGCTCCACCTGCTCAGTAACTAAATGGATGGCCTTGGATAGGGCTCTCCTACAGACTACACCAGCAAAGGGGACAGAAAGCGTTGAATGCAAACCCGGTACTGGTCAACCACGGCTTGTTGCATGAAGTTTTAAGCAGAAATGGAATCCAGATAGGTATCTCGGAGAACAGCATATTACCACAGGAACAGGATGCGGCTTCAGCGGCGGAGAGGAATTGCTCTTGCCTAGAGTAGCCTCTCCAACCGACCCTAGACTTGGGAGTTTCCTGGCTTCTCGGACAAGAGTGGAGTGTGTTCAGAGCTACCGCAGTAGAAGCACTTCCCCTCAGCACGCCGGAGTTCCTGATGTTGCTCAGCCAGCTTCATGTGATCAACTTGCATGGGTTCTGGGAAAAAAGTAGAAGCTGAAGTCTGCGGAACGAATGGTCTCTAGAAAGTCGGAGCCAGACACATTGAATTCTTCTGAAGGATCAATGCTCTGGAGCATTATTGAAACCTGAGGTCGATTTGGATAGCCAGGGACCCAGGTCATCTAAAGAGATGGGAATGTCAAGACCTGCTAGTTTAACCATAATTCTCCCGGTCAGTTTAACCATAATTCTCCCGGTCAGGCCATCCCAGTAGGCTGCTACCAGCGCCTCATTATTCCAAGAGTTCTGAGGACAAGATATTCAATCAAACAGCAAACTAACCTACTATAAGATTTCCCTGGGACAGTCTGAGGAGAGAGGGCGCTGCAGAGGTGACGTGGCCTGGCTCATCAAAAACCTTGCGGAATGTCTCCAGAAAAGTTTGTAGTTTCAAGATTGTGAGATTCCCTCTCTACAATAAAGGGTTAAGTCATGCAAGGACCTCTCCTCCCAGGTGAAACATAATAAATGCCAACTTGGCTCGGTCCGACGGAAATTGGTGAGCCAAAAGTTCAAATTGCAGCGTGCTTTGGTTAATAAATCCTTGCAATTTCTTGGGGTCACCCTCAAACCGCTATGAAGCAAACAGAGTCCAAAACTAGGTACAGGAGTAACCGGCTGTGCTGGGACTGCAGACTGAACAAATGCAGATGAAGCAGCCGGTGCCACAGCATTTAAGTGGGCATTCACGGATCGCGTATAGGTCAGGATCTGATCTTGCTGATACGGCTGGCAGATCATCTCTTGGTACAACGCCGGAAGCGTAGGGGTGATTTAGGGTCAGCAGGGTCCATGGCCTGAGTAAACTGTCACACTAGTGGGTGGGGACCACTACTAAGCCATGAGGCAGGGCTTATCTTAGAGGGGCATGATTAAGAGACTACCTGGTTCTTCTCTTTAGCCACTGATGGTATTGATAGGCTTGTGCTGCAGGTAGCCACCAGGTACAACTTCAGGGCACTGGGCAGCTGACCCCAGGGGTCAGTAACGCAGGTCTGGACTTTGGGTACCTGACGAGATGGCAGACACCGACAGGTTGGCTGGCACAGGCTGGACAGCGAGCACAGGACAGGTACAGGATCTCGGGTTTGGGTTCACACGACAGTTTCTGGTATACAGGATGAGCACTGGATAACAGGGACCAGAAACTTGCAAACATACAGGCAAACTAAAAAATATCAATTGCCCAGGCACCTTCCTAAGGGGGAGGAAACCTTAAGTACCCAGTGCCTCCCAGCCAAATTGCTGCAGGCACCTTCCAAATAAGCATGGATGCTTCAGACGTGGGGAGTCTACAACAGCATGTCCAAGATGATGAGCATGTTGGAGTCTCTGCCGGGAGGAGGGTTAGGTTTTTTAGGGATGCCGGCATTACATCTGGCTGCCACCCCCACCACTCCACCGAAACTACCCTGACCAAAATCCCTAACCACTTAACCCAAAAGCGAACAGACAATTCTCCATACTCCTAGACATGTCCTCTGCTAGTGACCTAGTCGACCACTTCCTTGTACTCTAGATCATTTAGTCCCTTGGTAACAGACACCTTGCCCTTTCCTTGATCCCCTTATACCTTTCCAACTGTTAATTTAGAGTCTCCCACGCCACCCCCACCTCCTCATCATTCCCTGTCAAGGCTCCGTCCTGGGTCCCTTGTTGTTCTTAATCTTTACCTTTAGGAGTTGTCCCAAGCCAAAGTCCCATGGCTTCCAGATGACACTCAGATCTACCTCTTTGGCTTAGACGTCACCTCTCAGCTGTCCAGGATCTAGGAATGTCTATAGACCATATACTCCTTCTCCTCTTGCTTCCTAAAGATCAAGGTCTACAAAACTGAAATTATCTTCATATAGTGCATGACCGCATCATCTCCTGCCTTGACTACTGCAATATCCTCCTCTGTGGCCTCCATGCTAACAGTCTCGCTCCTCTCCAGATCGTACTTAACTCTGCTGCCCTACTAATCCACCTCTGTCCTCTGTTTTGCCCCTCTGTAAATTCCTTTCTTTGCATCTCAATTTCCTAACGTATCCAGCTCAAACTAACATTGACCTACACTGACCATATATAATAAGGTATAGCGTAATGAGGCTCCACCAATAATGTGTTGACCCTCCTCTCATGCTCTGGTATTGTATTAGGTAATGTGAAGACGTGTCTTATTTAAGGACCTGCAGATCTTGGATGTAGCTTCCTTCAGATACAACTTTGTTTGCCTGAAGAAATATGTAGTTACTTACTAGTTAAAAAAATAAATTTCAGAACGCATGACAGCAAGAGAAAAGAGAGGGATCTGCCCTTCAAGGACAGGAAGTCTACAGGATAAAAAGAGTGGTAACTCTCCCACGTATCAGTTGGATTACAGAGCATGAAAGGATCTCCGAATAGACATTATTAATCCTATAACTAACCACAGACACTTCATACAAGTGTGAAAAAAGGAAAAAAATAAGTTTTTCATTCACTCATGACAGTACCACGAGAGGATTACAGAGAAAGAATTTAGGAAGGGACCACAGCCTGCAGGACCCTTCTCCCAAAGGTGAGGTAGGAGAATGAAAGATCCAGTCTATAATGTCTACAGAAAGTGGACCAGGTCGCTGCCTTAGATTTGTTCGATGGCTGATTTTTCTGCCCAGGAAGACGCTACCACTCTCGTGGAGTGAGCCTTTAGTCCTACAGGAACCTCCCTACCACTCACAGAATAGGCTAAACTGGTGGCCTACTGTCACGGTCTTCTCTTCCTAAGATTAGCGTCAGGCTGGACTCTCGTTTTCATCTGAGGCCATACACATTAAATGTTTTTTTTTTGGCAGTTGCACTGTTAATGTCAGTTCTTCTTGCTAGCTGCAAGCTCATTAACCCAGCCCAGGTGTTTTCTCAGAGTATCACCCTGGCCTGGATAAATACCCTCTGCTCCCAGCAGAGGATGCCGGTTATTCAGATCAAAAATAGCAGTTGCACTCCAGTAGAGGTAAGGAGAAAAAACAAATATGTAGATGAACACTGGAATGTGAAAATGCATTACTGCAAAGAAAACATAAAAAATTTGAAAACATTTTTGGGGAAAAAAATGAGTTATTTTGCAAATAAAATTGGCCAAGTTTACTCGAGCCCAGTTAACGCGCCAATGTAAAACCCTCAACTGGATCCTAATCTAAATTTCTGCCTCTTTTCATTCCATTCTGATTTCTTTATAAGGCCTTTTAAATATAAGATTAGGACCCAGTTGAAAGTTATACCTTGGCATGGTAACTGGGCTTGAGTAAACTAGGCCCATTTTATTTGCAAAATAACATTTTTTCCTCAACATTTTTTAAAATTTTTTTCAAGTTTTCTTTGCAGTAATGCATTTTTACATTCCAATGTTCACCATATACATGTTTTTTCTTCTTCCCTCTACTTGTGTGCAACTGCTATTTTTGATAATGTATGCTATGTTCAGTTTGCACCAGTTCAGACTAGAAGCTTAGGTGCCGGCAATTCTTGTATTATGGATATTCAGATCACTTTGGAGTTAGGCCTGGAGCTGTGCCTTGTGTCGCTGCTACGGGCTGCTGTTTGGGTGTGTTATAGTAGCCTGTTTTGTTATGTTCTTTCCCTAGTTACTCCTTCCTGTACACCTTTTGATGTTCCCCGGTGTTGTTCTTAGGTGCCCTTGAGTGTTTGTTGCTGCGACCCGTCAGTCTTTGTCATTGAGGTTGTTTACTTCTTTTCTTGCCTGTCCCCCCCCAGCTGTGGTACGGGATAGGGAGACATTGAGGGCTCAGACCTCACTACCTTTAAGTGTACCTCTGGGTTCAGGGAAAGCCTATTGTACGTTTAGTCTGAGGGTTAGTCACAGCACCGCCCCCCCTGTCACCTTGTGACACCTCCTCAATCTGGCTAAAGTTGCTTTTTATGCTCAAAACCCTTTATGGCCCCCGAAGGTTCGCAAATAATGATTTATCTTTCTTACATGCATTAGTAACAAATATTTTCTTCAAGCATATTCTAACATCTAAAGAATGCAGTTTCGCTTCATGATTCTTAGGATTAGCACAGGATGACGAAAGGACAATATCCTGAGAATTATCTATGGAATGTTGAAACCACCTTAGAGTAATTTTGAAACCAGATCCAGCAGATCTCCCGACTTCCAAGCAATTGTGTAAAAGATGGATCTACTGATAACAGCTCTGACATCAGACCCTAGGTTGAGTGATATTCAGGCTCTAAGAGAACGGTTCTCAGTGATCAACATTTTTCTGATATTCAACCTTTAGGTTCAAAGGAAGGAATTGTCAGAACGAAATTGTGGTCCCACAGAGGCAAAGCTATGTTACAAATAGGTTTTGATCTACAACAGGCTTTGATGAACCGAGAAAACCAAAAGGTCTTCCGCCAGATCATACTTATAAAAGGACCCCCAGAGCCGATACCTGGACTTTGAGAGTACTGACACCCTGCTCTAACCCTTTCTGAAGGAACTCCAAAATAGACTTGATCAGCACTGTCACCCCTAGATTCGTTCCAGTAGAGGATAAAAACGTTTGCAAAGTTGTACCATAGATCTTTGTGGTAACCGGCTTTCTACTCCGAAGAAGGGTGGATATCAAGTTGAGGGAAAAACCTTCTATCCTTCAGTTGTGACCTCTCAAACTCCAAACTGTTAAATGCAATCTTTGTTCAAGGGTGATGAATTGGCCCTTGGGAAAGCAGGTCTGGAACTTCCGGCAGCACCCATGGATGGGTGACTGACATCGTCCTCAACCAAAACAACCACGGCCCTCTGGGCAGAACGATGCTAATAATAGGACCTCTGTCTTGTCTTCGCAGTGTTTCCTTAGGACTGTCGGGATCAGAATTATTGGAGGGAAGGCATACACTCGACTGAAAGTCCACTTGGTTAGGAAAGAATCTACCACATGAGGTCGTTGTTTGGGATATGAGGAGCAGAACAGTCGGACTTTCCTGTTCAGCTTGTTTGCTAAAGAGGTCCATTGACTGGTCACACCTACATGTCCACAATCTGATTGAAATTGGACTGATTTAAAATCCATTCTCAGTGTCTTAGCCGGCTGAGGATTAGAAAGTCCACCGTGCGTCTCTCCTTTCCTTTTATATGAACAGCCGTCAATTACTTCAGATGGTTTATGCCATCAGAAATATTCTGCTCGTCACTTTCATCAGGGCCCTGGATCTCACGGAGGTTCCTCATTCAAGGATAGAAAACCAAACTGATGTGTGGGAGAGGTACCACTCCTTTCTATCCTGTACATTTCCTGTCCTTGAAGAGCTGATCCCTCTATCTCATGGTGCGTTCATGGTTGTGAAAAAGAAAAAAAGAAATCTTAAATTTTGTAATCCAAGCAGAAGAACAGTAGTTCTGGAGCTCCTCTTGATACATATAGCGCTCTCTAGGGTCAGACACACACAGACCCTACCAAGTGCTGACAAAAAGCAGTTGTAGCCATTATCACAATCAGGCCTGAACTGATCAATTAATAGACAGACATATATACATTAATGGAGATCACATTCTTCACTGAGTACATTGAGGCACTAGCCTAGAATTGTTCTTTTAGGCAAAATTCGGTTGTCTACGAAACAATATCCATGTAAGGGCCGGAGATCTCCTGACCTTGATCCTCCTTCGCCCCTAGCAATTTTCCATTTTTCCTCCACTACTTTCAAGAGCAATAGCATCTTTATTTTTCTTTTTATATTGTTGTATGTTGCCCTGTGGTGTTCCTGTAAACCCCCAGAAAGTTTTGTCGCGTATCGGCAAGTTCAACTTATTTTAATGCAAAATGAATATTCACCCCTTCCCCCGCCCACCCGTCTATGCAGACATCTGTGATTGGGTGCAGAGTCAGACTGCATTATTACTCACCCGAGGATCGCATCGCAATCCTCGGACAAGCAGTCTGCGCTCCTGACCTGTCATGCTTGCGTAATGAGAGCCGCCGGCCATTCCGAGGATTGCAATAATACAGCAATCTGACTGCACCCAATCACTGACACCGGCACAGAGGGGTGGGCGAGGGTAGGGGTGAATATTCATTTTGCATTAACACACAAGACTATCTTTTCCAGGGCTTGCATCAACACAACAGGGCAACATACAGCAATAAAAATACAATATATTTTCATCCTCTGAAAATAAGCCCTAGCACATCTTTTGGAGCCAAAAACAACATCATAAGACCCTGTCTTCCTTTCAGGGGAAACATAGTAGCTGGACCCTAAATAAAAGGAGTTAGATATTTTTCTTCTTTCCCTATATGATACTGACCAGTCATAAGTCAGCAGCAACATAAAAGAGCAGATTTCTCAGTGAGACATGTAATGGCAGAAAGTCTGCTCTCACTGCAGAGCAGCGTGTGATTACAAAGTGCTAGGAGTAGAGCAGAGAGGAGTGTGATTACATACACCTTCAGCTTTCATCTCACAGCAGTCCCTGTGGGGGCTGAGAACATTATGAGAAAGCTGAAAGAAGGGTTTGTAATGAGACTGCTAAATTCTGCTGTACTGCCCCTCCCCCGAAAATGATTATTGTGAGGTGAAAGCTGAACTGAGTTTGCAATCACATTCATCTCTGCACTACTCTCAGCACTTGTAATCATTCTGCAGTGAGCAGATCAGTTTTTCATATGTCTCACACAGGAGAAAACCCGGTCCAAGTTATTGTGGGGGCGTGTTCTTTTCCTCTGTATCTTGCTGCCTCCTTATGATTGGTCGGCCTCATCCGGGGGGGGGGGGGGGGGAAGTACGCCTCATCCAGGGGGGGGGGGGGAGGGGGTCGTACGCCTCATCCAGGGGGGGGGGGGGGGGGGGTCGTACGCCTCATCCAGAGGGGGGCGGGGGGGGGGGGGGAAAGACGTACGCCTCATCCAGGGGGTGGGGGGGGTGGGAAGACGTACGCCTCATCCAGGGGGGGGGGGGGGGGGGGGAAGACGTACGCCTCATCCAGGGGGGGGGGGGGGGGGGAAGACGTACGCCTCATCGGGGGGGGGGGGGACAGGACGTACAGCTCATCCGGGGGGGGGGGGGGGGAAGACGTACACCTCATCCAGGGGGGGGGGGGGGAGGCGTACACCTCATCCGGGGGGGGGGGGGAGACGTACACCTCATCCAGTGGGGGAGACTTACACCTCATCCAGGGGGGGCAGACGTGCACTGCATCCAGGGGGGGAAGTAGTACACCTCATCCGGGGGGGGGGGGGGGGGGGGACGTGCGCCTCATCAAGGGGGGGGGGGAGGGAGACGTACACCACATCCGGGCGGGGGGGGAAGGCGTACACCTCATCCGGGGGGGGGGGGGGGAGAGGCGTACGCCTCATCAAGGGGGGTGGGGGGTTATGAGACGTACACCTCATCCAGGGGGGGGGGGGGGGGACGTACACCTCATCCGGGGGGGGGGGGGGGGGGATGTACACCTCATCCAAGGGGGGGGGGGGGGAAGGCGTACACCTCATCCAGGGGGGGGGTGGGGGGGTGGGGAGACGTACACCTCATCCGGGGGGGAGACGTACACCTCATCCAGGGGGGGCAGACGTACACCTCATCCAGGGGGGGCAGACGTACACCTCATCCGGGGGGGGGGAAGACATACACCTCATCCAGGGGTGGGGGGGGGGGAAAGACATACACCTCATCCAGGGGTGGGGGGGGGAAAGACGTACACCTCATCCGGGGGGGGGGGGGGGGGGGGAGACATACACCTCATCCGGGGGGGGAAGACGTACACCTCATCCGGGGAGGGGGGGGGGGGGGGGGGAGACATACACCTCATCCGGGGGGGGAAGACGTACACCTCATCCGGGGAGGGGGGGGGGGGGGGGGGGAGACGTACACCTCATCCAGAGGAAGAAGTACAGCTCATTTTAGACTTAGAATTTGAACTTTACAAGCTAAATATCTCCACAACAGTGGGGAGAAATTAAAAAAATACATTTATTTAGCTCTGCTGCCACTATTCTATGTACCGGGCAGATTCCTTGAAATATATATATATATATATATATATATATATATATATATATATATATATATATGTATTTGTCTCTCCCTGGCAAATCTCTCAAAGTATGGCCCCGGAGGAATCTCCATTCTCCAGGGAGTGTTGCAGCCAGCTAGGTGGCCACTACAGTAAAAATGTAGTAAAAGGCTGACATTTGTAATACAAAGTGACTCACATGCTCTAAAAGAATATAGACAGTGGGTGTCTTCACGCGACAATATGTTTTCCTAGAAGTCAGTCAGATGGATATAACAGAAGTTATTGGTTGAATTAAAGGTTTTATCCAGAGATATCTAGTCGCTCATTTACACATTGGAAGTGAGTGGCGCTGATAACATTACGACCTGTGCACAGCTGCTGAGATGTGGGCACTAAGCTCTAATCTAATTAACAGGACACATACAGGATCTCAGCAGGTATTCACATCATTTCAGGGCTACTTCTGATGCTTTGGATGTCACTTGATAACGCCTTTGAAGTGCACCAATCACCAGGATTTTCCTATATAACCTAAAGCCAGTGCTATACTGGCACTATCAGGCTGATCCTATACATACCTTTAGTTGTCAGCTAGGATGTATAGGTTTTGCAAAAAAAAGCAAGTTTGTAAATGAGCAGCTTTTTGAATGACAGCAGCTGCCGATCAGCTGATAGTTGGGGTGGGTATTCATAGTGATTCCAGTCCCTCCTCCCTGTTATTTATGATAATTCTATTATAGAATCGTTTTACTGACTAGAAGGACCTGTGCTGATGTGATACCCATGTGACCAGAAGGGTTGGGGGCCTCAACCAACATAGCGGATACCAGGAAGCAACATTTTTCTGTTGCCTTAGGCACCGCCCCTTCTGGTCACATGGGTATGACATCAGCACAGGTCCTTTTAGTCAGTTAGTAAAACGATTCTATAAAATAATTAGCATAAATAACAGGGGGAGGATGTATAGGCAGAGGACGGGAATCACTATGAAAACGCACCCCAGCTATACGCTGATCGGCAGCTGCTGCCATTCAAAAAGCTCTTCATTTTACAAACTACTTGTGTTTCAAAACCTATACATCCTAGCTGACAACTAGTTTGTAAAATGAACAGCTTTTGGAATGACAGCAGCTGCCGATCAGCGTATAGCTGGGGTGCGTTTTCATAGTGATTCCCATCCTCTGCCTGTACATCCTCCCCCTGTAATTTATGCTAATGCTTTTATAGAATCATTTTACTGACTAGAAGGACCTGTGCTGATGTCATACCCATGTGACTAGAAGGGGTGGTGCTTCAGCCAACAGAAAAAGAATGTTGCTTTCTGGTATCAGCTATGTTGGCTGAGGCCCCGCCCCTTCTGGTCACATGGGTATGACATCAGCACAGCTCCTTCTAGTCAGTAAAACAATTCTATAATAGAATTATCATAAATAAGAGGGGGAGGACGGACAGGAATCACTATGAATACCCACCCCAGCTATCAGCTGATTGGCAGCTGCTGTCATTCAAAAAGCTGTTCATTTTAAAAACTACTTGTGTTTCAAAAGCTACACATCCTAGCTGACAACTAAAAGGTCTGTATAGAATCAGCCTGATAGTGCCAGTATAGCACTGGCTTTAGGTTATGTAGGTAAATCCTGGTTATTGTTTGCTTTAAAGACGTATAATTTCTATTTCCTGTCATTCATAAAACTTCCTTACAAATGTTAAGAAATGACCAAAAATTTGCCAATCGGACTTATTATAGTAAGGCATCTGCCATAGGGAATTGAGCACAACCTTGGAAACCTGCCTAAAGTAGAGGTAGGGCTGATGTAAACATGTCCCACGAATATGGAGACCTGTATATGGTGTAAAAGCTGGGATCACACAGTTATACACCAGTCTATAGTAATAAGCACTTACACAGGAGCCGGCTTTCCCACCTAATGTCAATTCACAGCATTAACATGGTTAGTTTAGCACAAATGACCCAACTATTTGCAGCAAGACTGACAACATAAAAAAACACAAGCAGAAAGATTAATGTCCAGGTCACGTAAGCTGTACCTCAGCCAGTGTGTGGTCAGCGGGTCAAGCACTGGACCTCATGGATATCACATTTATGATTCATCTGCAGACTCCTTGAACTTCCAGATACAAAGCCACACACAATGTTGGCTACGTGTTTCGGCACTGTGGCAACAGTTCACTGCTGGTATAGCTCCAAAGACGCAGCCAGTCACTGCCTGACTCCGACCAGTAGATATCAGGACACACTGAAGTCCTCTTATATAGTAACGTGATATTGAAGCCATTGAGAAGACACAATAAGGCTAAATATTTTTTATGGTATCGGAGTTTTTTTTGTTTTTTTTTAACCTTTTTTTTAGGACAGGGCTTAGTAGGAAATCTGATGGCACCTGTTATTTGACATCTTTATACGAGAGACTGATGAAATCTACACAAGCCATGTCAGTTTATGACATACTGTTAGGTAATGTACATTATTATAATATTTATATTTATTCATTTATATAGCGCTATTAATTCCACAGCGCTTTACATACAATGGCAACACTGTCCCCATTGGGGCTCACAATCTAAGTTCCCTATCTGTATGTCTTTGGAGTGTGGGAGGAAACCGGAAAACCTGGAGGAAACCCACACAAACACGGGGAGAGCATACAAACTCCTTACAGATGGTGTCCTTGGTGGGATTTAAACTCAGGACCCCAGCGCTGCAAGGCTGCAGTGCTAACCACTGAGCCTCCGCAATGCTGCAGTGCCAACCACTGAGCCCCCGCAATGCTGCAGTGCCAACCACTGAGCCACCACAAGGCTGCAGTGCTAACTACTGAGCCCCCACAAGGCTGCAGTGCTAACCACTGAGCCACCGTGCCACCCATAAAAATATTATATTATACTGTTAGGTAATGTACATTATTGATTTTTGTTCCTGAAGAAGGGGTTATACAGCTCAGAAACGTGTAGAACAATAAAATACAATGTCTTAATCCCCATTGATCTTCAGTGATCTTCTTGGCAGCGCGGATTAACCCTTTCTTCCATCTCCTCCACCGCTATGACCTACCGTTGTCCAAGATGCGCCAATTTTATTAGGATGTGCATTTTAGATCACCAAGCGTTTGATTAAGGCCAGTTTTACATGTCTTGACATTAAACAGTCCAAGTAGAGATCGCGATTTCTGGACCGGTTGTTGACTTCCTGACCCAAACCTACACCAATGCATTTAGCTAAGGTCAGGCCGGGTATTATGATCTAAGAACGGTCACACATAATAATGACATGTCACAACGATTAGCGTACGTTTCCAATTTATTACCTATTATTTTACAGATATTGATATTCATATTTGTAGATCTGACATCACCACCATGTGTCAGTATTACCCACGTACTGATAAAGCGGGTCCATCACTGCCTTTCTTCCCCCTCCTCTGACCGCGAAGGGTTACAAGGCAACTAGAACCACAAACAGAAACTTCTCATTTGGAAAGAATATACTGTATATATAAAAAAGTTTAAAATAATACTCATTCAGCACAAATTTTAGGCAATCCTGATTTTTTTTGTTTTCAATCTTTTCTTTCCATATATCTCTCGCTCTTGTAGTCTTTCATTTTTCCTATATATACACAACCATTTGTACATCTCCTCTGTCCTTTCTTGGACAAAATTCCTGAAGGAGGAAAAAAAAAAAAAATAAAAAAAAAAACACAAAAAAAAAAAAATTAAAGAGAAAAAAAAAAAAAAGAAAATCCGGGAAATGAAGCATAATAAGGCCTGAGTGGGCTTGCGTCAATAGAAGCAGATGGTGTGAAGGAAGGTCCGGCCACTCTTGTCCTCAAACTCCTGTAGCAGTTCATCTATTTCGTTCTCCATGTCATCTGTGTGTTGTATCTGGAAGACAAAGACGGACATCTCTAACATATGCCATGGTGCTGACACTCAGTGCAATGTGGAGAAAGCTGGGATTTACTAAACTAGTCTGTCTTAACCCCTTTACGACCGGCCTATTTTGTGCTTTCCGGTTTTTTTCGCCATTTTTTTTTCCAGTCAATCTTGCCATATGTGGGCTTTTTTTTTTTGCGGGAGGAGTTGTACTTTTAAATGAAACCATGAGTTTTACTCTATAGTGTACTGGAAAATGGCAAAAAAAATTCCAAATGCGGAAAAATTGCAAAAAAAAAAAAAAAAAAAAGTGTGACTGCACTATTGTTTTTGGGATATTTTATTCACTGTGCTCACTATATGGTAAAACGGATGTGTGGGTGTGATGCCCGAGGTCTGCGTGAGTTCGTAGACCCCAAACATGCATAGGTTTACTTTTATCTAAGGGGTTAAAAAAAAAACAAATCAGCAGTTTGTCCGAAAAAAGTGGAGTACGTTTTGCGCCATTTTCCACGACCCGTAGCGTTCTCATTTTTCGGGATCTACGGCTTAGTGATGGCTTATATTTTGCGTCTCGGACTGCCTTTTTTTAATGGTACAATTTTTTCGCCGATGCCAAGTTTTGATCGCCTGTTATTGCATTTTGTGCAAAATATGCGGCGATCAAAAAACTTAATTTTGCAATGTTTTTTGCCGTTACGCCATTTACTGATCAGTCTAATTGATTTTATATTTTGATACAGCGGGCATTTCTGAATGCGGCGATAGCAAATGTGTGTATATTTTTTAACCCTTTAATTTTCAGATTTTTATTTTTCAACACTTACATGTTTGTTTTTTTTTTTTTTTTATTATTTTACTAGTCCCCTAGGGGGCTATAAAGGGTCAGCAGTCTGATTGCTCATTTATTTCTCCCGATCAGAGCAGCATCGTTCAGATCGGGAGAAATGATCCGGTCTTGTAACCTGCAGTACTTGGCTGCTGGTTAAAGGACCTGAGTCATGTGAGCTAGAGGATTCATCACTTGACCCTGTGCTACCATGACAACCATCGGATCCATGTGATCACGTCACGTGATGTGACTTCCGGTGGTGGCCTGTGAGTATTCAATTACCATGATCGCTGTTAAAATGGCACTGTCACATCTTGACAGCTCCATTTAAGGAATTAACAGGTACGGGTGGAAAGTGATTCCACTCGTACCTGCGAGGCACACATGTCAGCTGTACAAATCAGCAGACATCTGCGCTGATCACCGCCTGCAGCCCGCAGCAGCAGGTGGGGATTAACACTGACCGCAGGGACGCAATATTACTGTGAAAAAAGGAAGTGTTTTTCAGCTCACCTGTTCCCTGCTCCTTTAAATAATTCCAGGGTGCTCGCAGTTCTCCGGCTAGTCCACACCGGTATAGCAGAAGTAAGGAAGGAACAGATTTGAATTCTGCACCAATTCCATAACAAAAATCTTTGATCCTTTATTGAAGAAAGTATGCTTGAAAATTCCAGCCAGAACCGCACAGTGCAGGAGTACAGACAGGGTACACTTTACGTGTTTTGGACTGAATGCATAAAAACAGAGGAGTCCTGATGATTAAGGACTCCTGTTTTTATGCATTCAGTCTGAAACGCGTAAAGTGTACCCTGTCTATACTCCTGCACTGTGCGGTTCTGGCTGGAACTTTAAAGCATACTTTCTTCAATAAAGGATCAAAGATTTTTTTTTATGGAATTGGTGCAGAATTCAAATCTGTTCCTTCCTTCCTTACGCAATATTACTGCCCGCGGTTGTTAAGGGGTTAAAGCAGACCACTATACTATATTTATACTACAGAGGACCTAACAATTAATTTGCAATGTTAACTAATGGACTGAAAGGGAAACCACAAACCGGTCCGGCAATAACTGAGCAAATAAAACTACAGCAAAATCTAGAAACAGAGGCAGTTGCATCTATTAGTGAATCATTACAATATGATTTCTATAAGAGGTAAAGTCCTGGCAGCCAGGATTTTTGGTCATCAGGACATCCACTTTTTCTATTGAAGTTGGCCCAGTTGTAGAAACACTAATATGGCTGTAGTTTTAAAAGCCTCAGCTGGCCGTATGTTACAAAAAAAAAAAAAAAAGTTACTAAAGGTGGATCCTTAAGGCTCTGTGCGCACTAGAAATGAGAAGTTTCTCAAGAAAATTTCTTGAGAAACTTCTGGGAGTGAAAGATTTCCGGACCTCCGGAAAAAATCCGCACCAAATCCGCATGCGGATTTGCCGCGGATTAGCCGCGATTTTCCCGCGGGTGGTTCCCTGCGGATTTTTGCAGGCTGTACTGCCGAAATCCGCAGGGTACCTGCGGAAATAATGGACATGTTCATTTTCTCAAGAAAGTTTCTCGAGAAATTCTTCTCAAGGAAATTTCTTGAGAAAAATCCGCACAGCTTTTTTTTTTTACCATAGAATTTGCTGGGAAATGTCTGCACAAAGATTGCAGACATTTCTCAAGAAATTTCCGCGGCAAATCCGCGGGAAAAACGCACTAGTGCGCACAGAGCCTAAAAGCAACGTTGTCCGCGCTGTGCAAAGTTTATATGCAAAGGGGTTATCATCCAGTTTGATCATCTGCAGCATCGCGCTATTTTATAAGTTTTGTCTAACCCTGGAACAAGAGCCTCTGGTAGAGAAACTCTGTCCTTGGAAGATGCCAGTAAAGGACGACAGATTAATAGAGCATCCTAGTTTATAAATTAAGATAGGAAGGAGTTTTGGAAGGAATCGTCGTCCATGGTGCCAAGTCTCTGGCCTCCTCACGATACTAATGGTAAAGACTGTCCACAATGCAGCGAATTGTCATCGGCAGATGATCGATGTTTATCTCACTGAAAGGTCCTCAGTCTTTTATTTTTTTGGTGCCTTAACAATGGGGGCAACCATAGAGTGGTATGAATCCTACACAATACTTATATTAGTATGATATAGGTTTCATTCCACTCTATGGCTGCCCCCTTTTAAAGGGAACCTGTCAGGTGCAATATGCACCCAGAACCACGAGCAGTTCTAGGTGTATATCTCTAAACCATGCCTAACCGTCCCTGTATACACTAGCATAGATAAAGAGATCTTTAGAAAAGGTATTTCTAAATATTCTTTATCATATGCTAATGAGGTCAGCGACTAGTCGCAAGGGCATTAGTTACCTTGGCTAGTCGGCCCCTTTAGCATGTTATCACACCCACAGGGGCTTGCTTACATACGAATGAATTCACAGCATCAGAGGCATGGTCACTCTCACCGCTCTCTGTTGCCACCGCCCCCGATGCTTGTTTTCAGCTCATTGCACATGATCAGAAGTCCCGGACTTCCAGTCATGCGCACTGTGAAACAGAGTGTACGTGTCCCGGCTTGTGATCTTGCGCACTGAGTCGAAAACCAGCGGTGGCAGCAGAGGTGAGAGCGACCATGCTTCGGACGCTACGCATTTATTAGCATGCCCACATGTGTGTGCTAACATGCTATGGGGCAGACTAGCCAAGGGAACTAATGCCCTTGTGACTAGTCCCTGGTCTCAGAATATAATCAAGGAACTTTAGAAATACTTTTTCTATAGATCTCTTTATCTATGTTACTACCGTGTTTCCCTGATAGTAAGACACCCCCGATAGTAAGACGTAGTGGGGGTTTTGGGGGGGTCGGCTAATGTAAGACGTACCCCGAAAGTAAGACGTAGTAAAAAATGTATTTATTTTTTTTCTTCTTTACAGTACAGTTACAGCGGCCGAGCGGCCGGCCGGCGGCAAAGCGCTCAGCTGAGCGCCCTGACTTTCCGGAGGCAAAGCGCTCAGCTGAGCGCCCTAACATGCCGGCGGCCGAGCGCTCAGCTGAGTGCCCTGACATGCCGCCGGCATGTGACAGCTCTCAGCTGAGAGTCCTGACATGCCGGCGGCAAAGCGCTCAGCTGAGCGCCCTAACATGCCGGCGGCCGAGCGCTCAGCTGAGCGCCCTTACATGCCGCCGGCATGTGACAGCTCTCAGCTGAGCGCCCTGACATGCCGGCGGCTTAGCGCTCAGCTGAGAGCTGACACATGCCGGCGGTCTGGCGCTCAGCTGAACGCCCTGACATGCCGGCGGCTGAGCGCTCAGCTGAGAGCTGACACATGCCGGCGGTCGGGCGCTCAGCTGAACGCTCGGCTACCGAGAAATGTTGCAGTAATGTTGTCCGTGGTCCATCAGGACCATGGACAACATACAAAATCACGCAGCCTTAGTGCCCTCATGTGCAGCCGCTGGTGGTTAAGTTTCCTTAACTTGCGGTACACTTAGGGCGCAATCGCGGCAAGTCCACATACGGTACATTGCATGGAGACTTGCTGCGATTGCTGTGGGATTTTTTCCAATATAAGACATACCCCGAAAGTAAGACATAGTGGCACTTTTGGGGGTAAAAAGAATGTAAGACACTGTCTTACTTTCGGGGAAACACGGTAGATACAGGGTTAGTTAGGCAGGGATTAGCAATATACACCCAGAACTGCTCGAGATTCTGGGTGCATATTGGACCTGACAGGTTCCCTTTAAAGCACCATTAACAAGGAACTAAAATCAGCCATAACAGACTTAAAAAGTATATACACTATATTTACTAGTTGTAAAAAAAAACCCAAAAAACCACAACAGCTGTATTACCCTTGTAGGCCACAAGGTGGCGTACATTGCAATGAGAACGTTTCTATATAAGGCCTCAATCCCACAGGCTCAGGATGACGCCTCGATTTTCAAACACAAAAAGTGTCAGGTATGGGCGCAGTATGACACAGATAGTCCACCATGGAAGCCGCACATACATCTCTGCAGCCTGCACAGGGCCTGGGGCTGTAGTATTTATAGAGCACCGTTCCCTGGAAATGGAGGTAAAATAGCCCAAAAAAAAAAACAAAAAAAAAAAACAGCTTACACATTGGCAAAGTTCACAAATTAGGAAAGCTCCTAGCGTGGCCTCTTCATGATTGTCCTGGATATCGACATTGATGACGTGTACGGGCTGACATGTTTCTTGTTCTCTGGAGTTCAGGTCTGTGGAATAAACAGTCCATAATGACACGATGAGAACTGTGGCCTGGGAACAGCGTATTCTACTCAAACATGGAACAAGCGCAGGTTGGGCTTCATCCCTGCCATATGCTATGGATGATCATGTGGTTGTATGCTATGGCTGATCATGCGGTTGTATGCTATGGCTGATCATGCGGTTGTATGCTATGGCTGATCATGCGGTTGTATATGCTATGGATGATCATGTGGTTGTATATGCTATGGATGATCATGTGGTTGTATATGCTATGGATGATCATGTGGTTGTATATTCTATGGATGATCATGTGGTTGTATATGCTATGGATGATCATGCGGTTGTATGCTATGGATGATCATGCGGTTGTATATGCTATGGATGATCATGCGGTTGTATATGCTATGGATGATCATGCGGTTGTATATGCTATGGATGATCATGTGGTTGTATATGCTATGGATGATCATGTGGTTGTATATGCTATGGATGATCATGTGGTTGTATATGCTATGGCTGATCATGTGGTTGTATATGCTATGGATGATCATGTGGTTGTATATATTATGGCTGATCATGTGGTTGTATATGCTATGGCTGATCATGTGGTTGTATATGCTATGGCTGATCATGTGGTTGTATATGCTATGGATGATCATGTGGTTGTATATGCTATGGCTGATCATGTGGTTGTATATGCTATGGATGATCATGTGGTTGTATATGCTATGGCTGATCATGTGGTTGTATATGCTATGGATGATCATGTGGTTGTATATATTATGGCTGATCATGTGGTTGTATATGCTATGGCTGATCATGTGGTTGTATATGCTATGGATGATCATGTGGTTGTATATGCTATGGCTGATCATGTGGTTGTATATGCTATGGCTGATCATGTGGTTGTATATATTATGGCTGATCATGTGGTTGTATATGCTATGGCTGATCATGTGGTTGTATATGCTATGGCTGATCATGTGGTTGTATATGCTATGGATGATCATGTGGTTGTATATGCTATGGCTGATCATGTGGTTGTATATGCTATGGATGATCATGTGGTTGTATATGCTATGGATGATCATGCGGTTGTATATGCTATGGATGATCATGTGGTTGTATATGCTATGGATGATCATGTGGTTGTATATGCTATGGATGATCATGCGGTTGTATATGCTATGGATGATCATGTGGTTGTATATGCTATGGATGATCATGCGGTTGTATATGCTATGGATGATCATGTGGTTGTATATGCTATGGATGATCATGTGGTTGTATATGCTATGGATGATCATGTGGTTGTATATGCTATGGATGATCATGCGGTTGTATATGCTATGGATGATCATGCGGTTGTATGCTCGAGACCTTGAAGTGGATGTCACCCAACGTTCAAAATACTACACTAAACTTTCTGAAAACTGTACTTTAATAATTTTGTCCAGCATGGAAAGTTATGAAACTTTGCAAATCACAGGGAATTTTTCTTCATTCTTATAAAAAAAATGCATCTAAGTGGCTTTGAAATCGTTTTTTTCCCCACCAATCTAATGGCCTGTTTTCAGCTGTATTGATATAATGTATTCATTTGGAGTACAGATGATGGCAGTGATTGTTCAGGGCAGCACCTGTGCCTTTAACTCTAGGGAAGCTGTAGGGAGGCTCCTCTTCTAGGCAGAACACTGAGGTGCTGACCCATTACTGCCATCATCTGTACTCCAAATGTATATGTTCTGATATTAGCATGTCAGTCACTTACGATATATTTGTCATTTAAAGAAATGACTGATATGTTAATGTCAGAACGTACACATTTGGAGTACTGACGATAGCAATGATGGGTCAGCACCTGCCTCCTCCTGAGTTTTGTCTAGGAGAACAGTCTCCTACAGCTTCGCACCAGAGTTAATGACAGGTGCTGCACTGAGCCATCACTGCCATCATCTGTACTCCAGAGGAGTACATTATATCAATATAATGAGCCATCACCTGTAATCAATACATTTTGATTAGAGTAGCTGAAAACAGGCCATTAGATTAGTGAAAAAAAAAAAAAAATGGTTTGGATCCATTTATTTATTATTTTTTTTTTTTACAGGAATGAAGACAAATCCTCTTTTGCAGGTGTCTTGCAAAGTTTCATCACGGTGCTGCTGGACAAAATTCAAAAATAATTAAAAATAAAGTTTACTTACACTACTATAGTAGGCAATTCAATTTTCCAGATACAAAGCACCAAATCCTCTGCACAGCCATAGATTTTAAAGTGCATGCAGTTAACCCCTCGTGCTACCTGCCATTATAAGCAATGACAACAGTATACAGAAAGCTACAGTGCTCCCTCTAGTGGTGGTTGCAGGTCTGTGCACGTGATATGGAGCTCTGGATTAGAAAATGCTACCTATAAAGATATCTATACAGACAAAAAAAAAAAGACCCTCAAAAATTCAAATAAAAGGGATAGTGACAGTTTTTTTAATATAAAATATACATTTTTATTAATTTTTAACATTAAAAATATCATGTACAGAATAAATATAAAACAAATGCTGGACCAGATCAATTTCCCAAATGTTAGCCGTGGATTATCAGATTTTCTAAAGTGCCTAGTGCAGTGACCACATTCTAGTAGTAAAAGTTGTATATAACCTAGATATTTATATCAATAAAGGTAATTCCAAAAGGCATAAAAAAAATGCCAAAAAGGTATAAATAAATCCAAAGTGTATGAATCATTATCAGGGCACTATACCTTAAGATGGTCACGAGTCCTGTATACCGTGAAACCCCGACGTGCGTTTCAAGCAATGTTTTCCTCAGGGGGCGCTAATACATATAAAGTCTATAAAGATATCTGCAGGAATCCAAAGAGAATTCCAGCACTTTCATATTGATGGCCTGTTCGTATCAGATCAGTGGGGGCCAGACTCCGCACCCCTGACTGGATTTGATGAATGTGGCTTTCCCAAGTTTACAGGTGCACAGCCCAAACCATTCACTTGAGGTGAAGACACAAGAATCCCCCTCTTATAGGACACACAACACTGACGTACCTTCAACTACTTGATCGTAGACTCTCTCCTCGCAGGTGATCACCAGGTCGAAGTGGTCTTTGCAGTTCTGAAACCTCTCCGGTCGCGGTTTGATCCTCTTGTTTCTGTCCAGCATGTGTAAGATACCGTTCTGTGTATATCTGAGTGATCTCGAGTTAAGGTACCTAATCAGTAATAAGCACACACACAAAGCCAGCACACACACAAACACAACACATTACGACACATGCAGGATTTACACAGCAGTCAGCAAACCTTCACCGTCTGCCACATCTTATAATCAGGCGAGGAGAAGCCGAGGCGTATATATCATTCATGGTCTGTGCAAATGTAGAATTGCAAAAAAAAAAAAAAAAAAAATCAATTTATGGGTCTTTTCATTAGACTGCATTAATTATTAGCGACCGAGAATATTCAATCTAGTGAATGGCAGTTCTCAAATCAATAAGAGAAAAGCTTCCAGCAAGATTTGTGTCGATCTGCGGGAACACGAGACGCGGCGGACGGTCTCTGCTTTGCATTTACATTTTATGCCGTGTGCTAATTTTATCAACTGAGGGGAAAAGAGGCCGCTACCGACATACATTTATTCATTTACTGGGGGGGTTGGAAGTGATCGGTGACATTATTGGGCCATTCATTAGGGTCGCTGTTTTACAATGTAATAATGACTTGCTTAATAAGCTGTACTTAAAAGGGCAGGTCTACTAGAAGTAAAAATATCTGTCCTTCACTTGTCCTCTGCTGCCTAGATATTTCCGCTTAAAGGGGTAGTCTGCCTCTGGGTATCACATACATTGTATATCGCTCACTGATGTTCTTAAAAATAATTATTCATTAAAAACATTCTACAAAATATTCTACTACTACATACATATACACATATATACATATACATATACACACACACACACACACACACACACACACATTTTACAGACAAAAAGTTTGGACACCTTCTCATTCAAAGAGTTTTCTTTATTTTCATGACTCTGAAAATTGTAGATTCACATTGAAGGCATCAAAACTATGAATTAACACATGTGGAATGAAATAGTTAAAGTGTGAAACAACTGAAAATATGTCTTATATTCTAGGTTCTTCAAAGTAGTCACCTTTTGCTTTGATTACTGCTTTGCACACTCTTGGCATTCTCTTGATGAGCTTCAAGAGGTAGTCACCGGAAATGGTCTTCACTTCACAGGTGTGCCCTGTCAGGTTTAATAAGTGGGATTTCTTGCCTTATAAATGGCGTTGGGACCATCAGTTGTGTTGTGCAGACGTCTGGTGGATACACAGCTGATAGTCTTACTGAATAGACTGTTAGAATTTGTATTATGGCAAGAAAAAAGCAGCTAAGCAAAGAAAAACGAGTGGCCATCATTACTGTAAGAAATGAAGGTCAGTCAGTCCGAAAAATTGGGAAAACTTTGAAAGTGTCCCCAAGTGCAGTGGCAAAAACCATCAAACTCTACAAAGAAACTGGCTCACATAAGGACCACCCCAGGAAACCAAGACCAAGAGTCACCTCTGCTGCAGAGGATAAGTCTATCCGAGTCACCAGCCTCAGAAATCGCAGGTTAACAGCAGCTCAGATTAGAGACCAGGTTAACACACAGAGTTCTAGCAGCAGACACATCTCTACAACAACTGTTAAGAGGAGACTTTGTGCAGCAGGCCTTCATGGTAAAATAGCTGCTAGGAAACCACTGCTAAGGACAGGCAACAAGCAGAAGAGACTTGTTTGGGCTAAAGAACACAAGGAATGGACATTAGACTACTGGAAATCTGTGCTTTGGTCTGATGAGTCCAAATTTGAGATCTTTGGATCCAACCACCGTGTCTTTGTAGAAAAGGTGAATGGATGGACTCTACATGCCTGGTTCCCACCGTGAAGCATGGAAGAAGAGGTGTGATGGTGTGGGGTGCTTTGCTGCTGACACTGTTGGGGATTTATTCAAAATTGAAGGCATACAGAACCAGCATGGCTACCACAGCATCTTGCAGCTGCATGCTATTGCATCCGGTTTGCGTTTAGTTGGACCATCATTTATTTTTCAACAGGACAAAAACCCCAAACACACCTCCAGGCCGTGGAAGGGCTATTTGACTAAGCAGGAGAGTGATGGGGTGCTACACCAGATGACCTGGTCTCCACAGTCACCAGACCTGAACCCAATCGAGATGGTTTGGGGTGAGCTGGACCGCAGAGTGAAGGCAAAAGGCCAACAACTGCTAAGCATCTCTGGGAACTCCTTCAAGACTGTTGGAAAACCATTTCTGGTGACTACCTCTTGAAGCTCATCAAGAGAATGCCAAGAGTGTGCAAAGCAGTAATCAAAGCAAAAAGGTGGCTACTTTGAAGAACCTAGAATATAAGACATATTTCCAGTTGTTTCACACTTTTTTGTTAAGTATTTCATTCCACATGTGTTAATTCATAGTTTTGATGCCTTCAATGTGAATCTACAATTTTCAGAGTCATGAAAATAAAGAAGACTCTTTGAATGAGAAGGTGTGTCCAAACTTTTGGTCTATACTAATATAATATACACACACACACACACACACACAATGTGTGAGATATATAACATGCATATATACACACTTTAGTTCAAGTTTTGTTTGAAAATGTGCTGCAGAGATGAATGCTCTCCATTACAGGAGGACAGTTCATTCCTTACAGCTGTATAAACAGTGAAAATTATGAGATAAAACAGCCCCTTTAGGCTAAGTACACACTGGCATTACTGTGAGTGCATCACATGACCCCGGCTCCCGCTCTACTGCGAGTGTAAGCAGAGTGTCATTATGCTGTGATGCAATCCTGTGATCGGAGCACAGCTGTGGAGGGGGGGGGGACTAATCTCCCTATATGCTCCATTGTCAGCTGATGCAACTCCGGTGTAATGCGAGTGCAGTGCGATGTTTCTCTCACACCCATAGACTTGAGTGGGTTCGAGTGAAAACAAATCGGATTCCACCCACAGCATGCTGCGATTGTTTTCTAAGGCTACTTTCACACATCCGGTTTGAGCACTGCGGCTCAATCCGGCTGTGAAAACTATGCAACGGATGCGGCGAAAACACCGCATCCTTTGCATAAGTTTTTACATGCGGCCCGTCCGTTTTTTCCGGTTGCGGCATGCTACTGAGCATGCGCAGTGGAAAAAACCGCATGTGGCGAGCGGATGCGTTTTTTTCCGCACCGCGCCGCATCCGGCCTCCATAGGCATGCATTGAAACATGCGCCGCAGCGGCCGGATGCAGTGTTTTTTGCCGGAGCAAAAAACGTTGCAGGGAACGTTCGATCCGGCCGCGGCATCGGCTAAATCTGCCGCATGCGGCAAAAACCGGACCGAACGCAAGCCCCTGCGGCACAATACGGCACTAATGTAAGTCTATGCAAAAAAACCCGCAACCGGCGTTACAAAAGCCGGTTGCGGTTTTTCTGCAGAACGCCGTATTGTGCCGCAGAGCAAAAATCCGGATGTGTGAAAGTAGCCTTAGTCTGATTAGGGCTGAGAAAAAAAAATTGCTCATGGAAGCGACCCCATAGAGTAACATTGGTCCGAGTGGAATGCAATTTTTTTTAATCACATTCCACCCTCTGTTTTACTCGCCGTGTGTCCTAGCCTATTAGTAAAATTCATTCTACAGACACATGGCCACATCTGCACCTGTTCTCTACAGGGATGCAGTGATGCCTCACTAAGTGTGGGGATGGGGTCAGATCCATAGGCCATAATTGTCAAAGGTTAACAATATCAAGTTTATGGCACTAAGGGCAACTTAATGAAGATATGTTTATTATAGTGTAAAATGGCCGATATACAAAGTCATTCTCAATGTGTCCCCATAATGGCAGCCAATATGTGGAAGGAGGGGGAAGTAAAAAATGTATTATATACACTAATTATATATATATATATATATATATATATATATATATATATATATATATATATATATATATATATATATATATACATATATATATACATATATATATACACACACATATATATATACATACATACATACATACATACATACATACATATATATATATATATATATATATATACATACACACACACATATACATACACACATACATACACACACACACAGTAGACCCTCAGTATTAGTACTCTGACAAGCTCCTCAATTCTTGTGTTTCTCGTTTCTCCCCGTGACACAACACCTATTCACGAGTCCGGTGCAGACACCATTCCAGCCCTGGCTCTCCCGGGAATTGCGTGACATTAGATCATGTGATCCCTGCAGCCAATCAGTGCCGGCTCCTCGCCTGTGGACATAAACACCTGGAGGGAGTTGGAGCAGCAGTAACTCCATTTCCTCCAGATGTTAGATTTGTCCAAAGGAGGGGAGCGTGAGGTAAGCACCGATTGACATTGCTACGTCACATGAGCCCTGGGAGAGCTGGTGTAGACAATGTTGGAATGGCATCAGCGGCGAGTGGAAGTGTTATGTTACTGGGGGGAGAGAGATTGAGAAGTTGTTGTCTGAGTAGTGGACAACCACTTTAAAACTGGTAAGATTTTCTCTTAAACAACAAGGTAAAAATTACTGCATCATATAAAATACCCTAGTAGAGAGGGTATGGTAAGAGAAGGCACAGAATAGCAGTCATCGGTCCTGTGCCTGTACTATAGATTACTCAGATGATGTAGTCAGACTGTGCCTTTGGTTTCAACTGTTCAAAAATCACACCCTAAACTGTTGTCAGTGCGTCTCTAGTTGTGTGATCGCATTTCTACACGATGACATTTGTCACATGACAGCAATTGTCAGAAAAGTTATGCAACAAAAATGTCCATGCAACTTGCTGTCATGCAACGATGTTAGAGCTCTGATTTGGCTGAAAAATGAAAACCGCAAAGTTGGGACCAGTCAAAGCGACACCAAAAGGAACTCAGGCAACGACAATGTTACACTGCGATTCCTTTCTCGTGTGACGTGTCGCCCAAGACTAACACTATTCTTACAGACGACACACACACACACGTTAGTCCAATCAATTGTATAGGGGTAAACCTTGCTGAACACCGGGAGATCCAGCCATTGGGACCCCCAGCAGTTCAGAAATCAGGGCTCTAATGTTCCTTCTTGAACAGGAAGGAGGTGTCAAAGTTCAACTTTTGCTCATCTACGACACTACCGGAGAAAGCCAAGCGCTGGGCTCCATTGTGTCATGCAGCCCCAGTGATGAAGGAGAGGTAGAGCCATCTCGCCATGCAGGTTGGGGCAGCAGCGTTTTTCTAAGGCGAACAGGCGGGACTCTTTCCATTAGACTTTATTCACATGTTTAAACAAGAACGTGGGGGTGGGAGGGGGTAGATGAAAGAAAAAAAAAAAAAAAAAGAAAGGTATTTTTGGATCCATGAGTATACTGTTCGTGTGTCAAGTTTTTGCCATCAAATGTTGAAAAAAATGGAAGCACCATTTACACACTACAGTTCAAAAGTTTGGGGTCCATTAGATATTTCCTTATTTTTGAAAGAAAAGCACATTTTTTGTCAATGAAGCCAACATGGAATTAAACAGACGTACACTCTATACATTGTTAATGTGGTAAATGACTATTCTAGCTGCAGAATACTGGTTTTGAATGAAATATCTACATAGGTGTATAGAGGTCCATTTCCAACAACCGCCACTCCAGTGTTCTAATGGTACATTGTGTTTGCTGTGTTAGAAGGCTAATTGATGTTTAGAAATCCCTTGAAAACCCTTGTGCAAGTATGTTAGCACAGCTGAAAACAGTTTTGCTGATTAGAGAAGCTATAAAACTGACCTTTCTTTGAGCTAGTTGAGAATCTGGAGCATTACATTTGTTGGTTCCATTAAACTCTCAAAATGGCCAGAAAAAGAGAACTTTCACGTGAAACACGACAGTCTATTCTTATTCTTAGAATGAAGATATTCCATGCGAGAAATTGCCAAAAAACTGAAAATTTCTTACAACGGTGTGTACTACTCCCTTCAGAGGAGAGCACAAACAGGATCTAACCAGAGTAGAAAGAGAAGTGGGAGGCCGCGCTGCACAACTGAGCAACAAGACAAGTACATTACAGTCTCTAGTTTGAGAAATCGATGCCTCTCAGGTCCTCAACTGGCAGATTCATTAATTAGTACCCGCAAAACGCCAGTGTTAACGTCTACAGTGAAGAGGCGACTCCGGGATGCTGCCCTTCAGGGCAGAGTGGCAAAGGAAAAAAACATATCTGAGACTGGCTAATAAAAGGAAAAGATTAATATGGGCAAAAGAACACAGACATTGGACAGAGGAAGATTGGATAAAAAAAAAACCTGTTATGGACAGACTAATCGAAGTTTGAGGTGTTGGGATCACACAGAAGAAAGTTTGTGAGATGCAGAACTACTGAAAAGATGCTGGAAGAGTGCCTGACGCCATCTGTCAAGCATGGTGGAAGTAATGTGATGGTCTGTGGTTGCTTTGGTGCTGGTAAAGTGGGACATTTGTACAATGTAAAAAGGGATTTTGAATAAGGAAGGCCATTACTCCATTTTGAAACACCATGCAATACCCTGTGGACAGCGCTTGATTGGAGCCAATTTCATCCTACAACAGGACAATGACCCAAAGCACACCTCCAAATTATGCATGAACTATTTCAGGAAGAAGCCGGCAGCTGGTATTCTATCTGTAATGGAGTGGCCAGCCCAGTCACCAGATCTCAACCCTATTGAGCTGTTGTGGGAGCAGCGTGACCGTATGGTACCAAAAAGTGCCCATCAAGTCAATCCAACTTGTGCCAAAGGTCTGCAAAGCTGGAATTGCTGCAAAGTAGCATTCTGTGACTAAAGCAAAGTCTGAAGGAGAAAATTAGTATTTGACGTAAAAAATATTATTTCTAACCTCAATGTCTGGACTATATTTTCTACTCATGATGCAACTCATTTGACAACTAAAAATATGATTTTTCATGGAAAAGACAAAATTTTTTGGGTGACCCCAAACTTTTGAACTGTAGTGTATATGTGAAACACAAGCGTGAATGAGGCCTTAATGTTTCTCTGCAGGTTCCACTCCTGATCTTGGCTCACAAATACCGAGGCAAAATACTAAACGATTCTTGGAGTTAAGGCCCAATGCTGTTTATTCCAAAGCCCCAAATTTGGAATTGCTGGGAGTATCAGCAGCTGGTAACCAGCAAATTATCCTCTATCCTATGTATAGAAAACAATAGGTTTTCTTGAGAATAAAAATGTAACTTCTTCACGACATTCGCAATACATGCACGGCACATGCCTGAAGCGGGCTCACGGGGTAAACTCACCCCATTCCCAGCAGGTAATGGCTGTGTGAGACAGCCAGGACTTGAAACTAATTGCAGGCTCTGCTTCACCTGTCATTGTTAACCTGTTTAATCTCGCGGTCAAACTATATAAAAGTAGGATTTAACATGTGCCAATGGGGCACCAATTTCAGCTCCCAAAGGCGCATCTGTGAAATAAACTGTGGGAAAAAAAAGGCGCAAATAGGGTCTTACCCAGTATACAATGGGGAGTGAATGTACAATAGGAACACTCACCTGATGAGGTTGTGACAGTCACAACCCCTTTGCCAGCATAAAAGAAACGTGGAAGGCAGCAATCCCGCAAAAACAGAGTGGTTTCAGTTGATAGGAGAGAAGCAGGTTTAAATACCGCGCCAAACCACAGGAATCAAGATGAAATTAGTAAATCTCCTCTTTATTTACACAGGTCTACGCGTTTCAAGGACATATCCGTCCTCTTCCTCAGGACAAATGCAGAGAATACTATACTAGATAGTATTCTCTGCATTTGTCCTGAGGAAGAGGACGGATATGTCCTTGAAACGCGTAGACCTGTGTAAATAAAGAAAAGAGATTTACTAATTTCATCTTGATTCCTGTGGTTTGGCGCGGTATTTAAACCTGTTTCTCTCCTATCAACTGAAACCAAAGGCGCATCTGTGACATGGTTACCGTTGAGTTGCTAAGGCAGTAGGGGTTCTGCTGAAGACCTCTGAGATTGTCTATTTCTGCTATACACAGCAATGCTTAGCACAAGCGATCAGACAATCGCAAATTATAGTCCCCCAAGAGGACTAATGAACAGAAAGAAAAAATAAAAGTTAAAATTAAAAAAAAAAATAATTTAACATGTTCTAATCACACCCCATTTGCCCCTTTAAAAATAAAGGAAAAAAAAACAAACAATACCCTTGTGTGGCATCGCTGAGCTCAGAAGTCCAAACTCATTAGCAAGACGACACAAGAAACACCTCGTGATGGGTTTAAGCAGTGAGCTGTCTCAGGACCTTGGCAACCTTACTGTAATAAAACATACTGAAGGCATTGTATACAGAAGAGTTTCTAAACTACTGAAGGTTCCAGTGAGCACTGATGGGGTCATAATCCAGAAGAGGAAAGAACATAATTTCACCATAAACCGGCCACTACCAGGTGCTGCAGGCAAGATTTCTGACTGAAATTAATCAGAGCGTGTGTTTCAAAGGCAAAGAACCAATTGTGGAGAGCTACAGAAAGACCTGGTTACAGCAGCTACAATTGTTTTAAAGAAAAACAATAGCTAATGCATTCAGCCTCCACGGCCTATATGCTCGCTCACCACGCAAGACTCCATTGCAAAAAAGCATGTTTAAGAGTGTTTACACTTGGCTCAAGAACATTTAAGCAAGCCTGTGACATATTAGGAGAATATAGTCTGGTCAGATCAGAATAAAAAAAGTGAACTCTGTATGCCATAATACACAAATGTTCGGATACCAAAAGGCAACTGCAGATCACCCCAAAAACACCATACAACAGTGAATTGTGGAGGTGAGACCATCATGGTATTGGGCTGTTTTTCAGCATTTGGCTCTGGCAGACTTCATATCATTGAAGGAAGAAGGGACAAGTGTACGGAGAAATTCTTGATAAAAATCTATTGACCTCTATCAGGATGATGAAGATGAAACAAGTGTGGGCATTTCAACAAGACAATGATCCCAAACGCACTGCCAAGGAACGTCAACTCATTTCACAGAAAGGAAATAAAAGTTGGTAGAATGGCTGAGCCGATCACCTGACCTGATTGTGAAGAGTGGTAATTTTGTGGAAGAAAGCAGCCCCCCCCCCCCCAACACAAGAAAAAAACAAAAACACCACACACACCTGAACAATGCATGCGACTAGTTTCACCATACAGGAGGCGTCCTTGAAGCTTCATCACCAACAAAGGCTTTTGTACGAGGTGTTCAATACTTTTTCCCTATGTAATTTCTCATTATTACACATGCTTTAATTTGTGGATAATTATGATTTCATTTCTTTGCATGTGTGGATTAAATGGGTTGTTACCGACATCTGGTGAGAAATGAATGTCAATAGCAAATTTTGAAATATATATTTTAGAACATTGATGACGTGTTCAAGCAATCCTTATTTCAGCCGCTCTATGTAGAGTTGACACCAGGGGGCGAGAGAGGGGGCGAGACACTAACATGGGACAGCACATATGATGATGTCATGTCTTTGTAAACCTCTGATACAGCCATGGATGTATCTTAAGGCCCACCTGAAACACTCCCATGATGACTCACAAAGCAAAGTCAAAAGAAATCAGCCAAGATCTCAGGATGAGAATTGTGGATTTGGTTCATCCTTGGGTGCAATTTCCAGATACCTGAAGGTGCTTCATTCATCTGTACAAGCAGTTCTAGGCAAGTGCAAACAAGCTGGGAATGTCCAGCCATCATACCGCTCAGGAATGAGAAGAGTTCTGTGTACCGGAGATAAATGTGCTTTGGGCAGACTTGTGCACATCAACCCAAGAACAAAAGCTAAAAGACCTTGTGAAGATGCTGGCGCAAGCTGGTAAGATTGTGTCATTATCCACAGTGGAACGAGTACTGTATCAACATGGGCTGAAGAGCCACTCTGCCAGGAAGAAGCTATGACTCCAAAAAGAAAAAGCCAGATGTTTGAAAATGCACAAAGGAACAAAGACCTTAATTTTTGGAGACATGTGCCCTGTGGTCTGATGACACTAAAATTGAACCGTTTGGCCATAATGCCCATCGTTACATTTAGAGGAAAATGGGAGAAGCTTTGAAGCCCAAGAACACCATCCCAACTGTGAAATACAAGGGTGGCAATATCATATTGTGAGGTTGCTTTGCTGCAGGAGGGACTGGTGCACTTCACAAAATAGATGGCATCATGAGGAAAGAAGATTATGTGGCAATATTGAATGCAACATCTCAAGATATCAGCCAGGCACTTAAACCTTGGGTGGAATTGGGTCTTCTAAATGGACAATGACCTGAAGCATACTGCCAAACTGGTTGCAAAGTGGCTTAAGGATAACAAAGTCAATGTTTTGGAGTGGCCATCACAAAGCCCTGATCTCAATCCTATCGAAAATTCATGGGCAAAGCTGAAAAGGCCAGTGCGAGCGGTGACCTACAAACATGGCTCAGTTACACCAGTTCTGTCAGGAGGGAAGGAATGGGCCCAAATTCCAACCACCTATTGTGAGAAGCTTGTGGAAGGAAATCCAATATGTTTGAGCCAAGTCACACAGTGTAAGGGCAGTGCTACAAAATACTAATGAAATGTGCACTACAGTTCAAAAGTTTAGGGTCGCTTAGATATTTCCTTATTTTTGATAGAAAAGCACTTTTTTTCAATGACGCTAAAATTAAAACAGAAATAAACTATACATTGTTAATGTGGTAAATGACTATTCTAGCTGCAAACGTCTGGTTTTAATGCAATATCTACATAGGTGTATAGAGGTCCATGTCCAACAACCACCACTCCAGTGTTCTAATGGTACATTGTGTGTGCTAAATGTGTTAGAAGGCTAATGGAGGTTTAGAAATCCCTTGAAAATCCTTGTACAAGTATGTGAGCACAGCTGAAAACAGTTTTGCTGATTAGAGAAGCTATAAAACTGACCTTCCTTTGAACTAGTTGAGAATCTGGAGCATTACATTTGTTGGTTCCTTTAAACTTTCAAAATGGACAGAAAAAGAGAACTTTCATGTGAAACTCGACAGTCTATTCTTGTCTTAGAAATTAAGGATATTCCATGCAAGAAATTGCCAAGAAACTGAAGATTTCCTACAACGGTGTGTACTACTCCCTTCAGAGGAGAGCACAAACAGGCTCCAACCAGAGCAGAAAGAAGTGGGAGGCTGCGCTGCACAACTGAGCAACAAGACAAGTGCATTAGAGTCTCTAGTTTGAGAAATCGAAGCCTCACAGGTCCTCAACTGGCAGCTTCATTAAATAGTACCCGCAAAACACCAGTGTCAACATCTACAGTGAAGAGGCGACTCCGGGATGCTGGTCTTCAGGGTAGAGTGACAAAGAAAAAGCCATATCTGAGACTGGCTAATAAAAAGGAAAATATTAATATGGGCCAAAGAACACAGGCATTGGACAGAGGAAGATTGAAAAAAGTGTTATGGACAGACTAATCGAAGTTTGAGGTGTTGGGATCACACAGAAGAACAGTTGTGAGACACAGAACTACTGAAAAGATGCTGGAAGAGTGCCTGACGCCATCTGTCAAGCATGGTGGAGGTAATGTGATGTATGGGGTTGCTTTGGTGCTGGTAAAGATTTGTACAATTTAAAAGGGATTTTGAATAAGGAAGGCTATCACTCCATTTTGCCATACCATTCCCTGTGGACAGCGCTTGATTAGAGCAAATTTCATCCTACAACAGGACAATGACCCAGAGCACACCTCCAAATTATAGATGAACTATTTAGGGGAGAAGCAGGCAGCTGGTATTCCATCTGTAATGGAGTGGCCAGCCCAGTCACCAGATCTCAACCCTATTGAGCTGTTGTGAGCAGCTTGACCGTATGGTACCAAAAAGTGCCCATTAAGCCAATCCAACTTGTGGGAGGGGGGCAGCATGAGGTGAAATATCTCCAGATTAACTCCGCAAATTAACAGCTAGAATGCCAAAGGTTTGCAAAGCTGGAATTGCTGCAAAGGGGAGCATGTTTTGACAAAAGCAAAGTTTGAAGGATAAATTATTTCAAATAAAAATCATTATTTCTAATCTTGTCAATGTCTGGACTATATTTTCTATTCATTATGCAACTCATGTGATAAATAAAAGTTGATTTTTCATAGAAAAGACAATTATCTGGGTGACCCCAAACTTCTGAACTGTAGTGTATGTAAACTTTTGACTTTGCAGAAATAAAAATGGCTTAAAACATTCTTTCTAGCATTTGGCAAATAAAAATAATTTTTGTTCCTAATTGAAACGGGAAAGATTGATTCTGATTTCATGTCAGATAGTGAGAAAAACCTGCAAATGTGTGTCTTTTCAGAGTGTATGTAAACTTCTGTTTTCAACTGTATGTATCCAGTTACATAGTTACTTAGGTTGAAAAAAGACCTAGGTCCATCTAGTTCCCCCTTCCTCCACCAGTTCTACATTTGATCACTAAGTCATTTATAACCAACAATGTTGTGTAGTGAGGAAATCATCCAGCCCTGATATAAAGCTGTTATAGTATCTGCCATTACTACCTCTTGTGGTCGGCATTCCACAGTCTGACTGCTCTAACTGTAAAGAACCCTTTCCTATTTAGCTGCCGGAATCGCTTTTCTTCCACTCGCAGTGAGTGCCCCCTAGTCCTTATTGTCTTTGGAAGAAATAAGTCATGTGCCAGTCCTTTATATTGACCACACATGTATTTATACATATAAATGAGATCTCCTCTGAGAAGTCTTTTTTCTAAGCTAAACAAATCTAACTTTCTCAACCTGCCATCATACGGGCGGCCTCCATTCCTCTCATCATACGGGCGGCCTCCATTCCTCTCATCATACGGGCGGCCTCCATTCCTCTCATCATACGGGCGGCCTCCATTCCTCTCATCATACGGGCGGCCTCCATTCCTCTCATCATACGGGCGGCCTCCATTCCTCTCATCATACGGGCGGCCTCCATTCCTCTCATCATACGGGCGGCCTCCATTCCTCTCATCATACGGGCGGCCTCCATTCCTCTCATCATACGGGCGGCCTCCATTCCTCTCATCATACGGGCGGCCTCCATTCCTTGTAATAGTCTAGTTATCCGCCTTTGAACTAACTTCTGAATGTCCTTTTTAAAATGTGGAGCCCAAAACTGGATCCCATATTCCAGATGTGGCCTTACAAGTGATTTCTAGAGGGGTAACAATACGTTGGGATCACGGGATCTAATCTATCTTTTTATACACCCTAGAATCTTGTTTGCTTTAGCAGCTGCTGCCTGACATTGATGCTGCTGCTCAGCTTATTTGTAATGAGAATACCCAAGTCCTTCTCCTGTTCTGTAGTCCCGAGTTTACTTCCATTTAATGTATACGCAGCTATAGGATTACTCCGTCCTAGGTGCATTACTTTACATTTATCAACATTAAATCTCATTTGCCAAGTGTCTGACCATTCTGACATCTTATCCAGATCTTTTTGTAATATTTTACTATCAAGGTCAGTTTTTAATATCCTACATAGTTTGGTGTCATCAGCAAAGACTGACACTTTACTATCAATCCCATCCACATTAATAAAAGATTAAAAAGAAATCGGTCCTAACACAGATCCCTGCGGCACCCCACTGCGGACTATAGCCCATTTAGAGAATGTACCATTTATGACTACTCTTTGTTACCCATCTTTTAGCCAATTTCTTACCCAGTTGCATATAGTTTCCCCCAGTCCTTGCTTCTGGAGCTTTAGTATAAGACTATTATGTGGTACAGTATCAAATGCCTTTGCAAAGTCCAAATAAGTCACTTAAATGTTTAACACTAGAAGTCCCAGAGAGGGGTCATTTAACATTTCTATCATTGGAACCCTATGGAGCTCGAAATTCCTGGAACTTCTAGTGTTAAAGGCATCAAAGGAGATGAAAGGAGTCCAGCAAAGAACCATATATCGCAGGTATATTAAAACTTACATTTTATTCTAAAGTAATATAAAATCCAGAAGACAGTAAAATTGGCAATTTAACTGTCTTCTGGATTGTATATTCCTATGGAATAAGACTTTCAATATACTTGGCATATATGGTACTTCGCAGGACTCTCTTTGATGGCTCTGTGTGCGGTGAGCTCCGGCCCAGTCCGTGCGAGAACTACTGGCTACACATTAAGTTACATCCGAAGACTAGAAACACGTGAGCTGACTCCATTTCTATGTTCGTACTTAAAATATTTAGCTACTCTGTAATGAGGTTCTGATCACGTCACGGTAAGCATATTTTTGTTGACATTTCATGGCTTGAACAACATTATTAAAGAGGGAGGACATGATGCTAGCCTTACATTAGGAGACTGTATACTAAAATTGAAGAAACTACCCAGTGCCACACGTCTAGATCAGGTTGAGGTTCCGGTACCCATAAAGCTGCTCAATAAGTGACACTGATAACCAGACGTTTGTAACAGGGCATTTTATTGGCCCAAAGCAATATACAGACATGGTGAGATTTTAGTAGCTGCCATTATAGAACAGCACACATACATGGCATACAATGCAAAAGTAAAACTTAAAGTATATACTTTCAGTAGGTCTGCATAATTTGCGAAACTGAAATTACAAGCAAATAGGGTGTTGGACAAATCTAGTAATGAAAAGATTACTGTTATACTACATTTTGCTGATCTGTCCGTTACCTAAAGATTACAGTTAAGTTACCTCCCTTTTCCATCACCGATCAAAATTATGAACTTTTATAGAAACATGGGCCAGAAAAGATGGGATTCATAAAAGATTAAAAGGGGGGGGGTGGGGGGGTGGGGAGGAAAGGAAAAAAAAAAAAAAGCCCAATACCTGTTGTGATGTGAGGGGGTGTAAATAATATAATATTAATAAATAAAATTGAAGATGGGGTTGAGGAAGGAACCCCATCTCAAAAAGTGAAAAATATTTAAGAACTACAGACATGAAATTACCGTATTTTTTGGAACTTTGGAAGGAAAATGAGGGGTGCATCTTATAACCCGAATGTAGCTTACCTGGAGGTAGTGGCCAGGGGTAATTCTTTGGGCACTGCACTGTGGGCCAATGAGGCAAGGGCCATCCTTAGGTCGGCGGTGTGGCTTCAAATAGCGCCTGGAGTCGAGGCGTGCGCAGATGCAGGTCTCCGCTGAAGATCTCATCTGCACACGCACCGCCTCCAGCCCAGCAGCGGAGTTAAGGAACATGGCGCCTGGAGGTGACTCGTGTGCAGATGAGATCTTCGTTCAATCTGCGCAAGCACCGACTCAGAGCGCCACTTCTTTGAAGGCCGCACCGTTGACCTAAGGATGGCCCCTGCCTCACCTCACCGCCCCCAGCAGTTTCGGGATCTTGCCTGCCCCAGGCAGCCAGCATCCAGTACACCCACCACACCATTGCCCTGCTCCACCTCCGCCCCTGCCGCCTGTGACCCAGCTCCACTACCACTGCCCCCCCTCTTCCATTGAGATACCACCAGATAAGATGGGCCCCATATTTTTAAACACCCCCCCCCCCCCTATTTGGGGTGCGTCTTATAATCCGGAGCATCTTATAAATAAATACAAATATATATATATATATATATATATATATATATATATATATATATATATATATATATATATATATATATATATATATATATATATATATATATATATATATATATATATATATATATATATATATATATTAAAAATTATATAATTTTTTTCCTGCCCTGTTGCTATAATCTGGAAAGTTCTTTATCCCGTTAGACTTTGGCAGTGTTAATATATCACCCCGAATACTAATAATTTTACAAAAGTAAGGAAAGTGCTGTTGAAGACAGTTTGTTACTATGTAAAGGTATCGTCACACTTAGCGACGCTCCAGTGGTCCCACCAGCGATCTGACCTGGCAGGGATCGCTGGAGCGTCGCTACATGGTCGCTGGTGTGCTATCAGGCAGATCGCCACAGCAATCAGATAAGCCACCAGCGACCCGTGTAACGACGCTGTGCTTGGTAACCATGGTACACATCTTGTTACTAAGCAAAGCACTTTGCTTAAAAAGTTACCCGATGTGTACCTTGGCTATGTGTGCAGGGAGCCTGCTTCTAGAAGCTGCGGACGCTGGTAACCAAGGTAAATATCGGGTAACCAAGCAAAGCGCTTTGCTTGGTTACCCGATGTATACCTTGGTTACCAGCGTCCGCAGAAGCCGGCTCCCCTGCTCCCTGCACATTCAGATCGTTGATCTCTTGCTGTCAAACACAACCATGTGTGCTTCACAGCGGGAGAGCAACGACCAAAAAATGGTCCAGGACATTCAACAACGACCGGCGACCCAACAGCAGGGGCCAGGTCGTTGCTGGATGTCACAATCAGCAACATCACTAGCAAGATCACTGCTGCGCCACAAAAACCGTGACTCAGCAGCGATGTCGCTTAGTGAGACGTGGCCTTTATTCCCCAGAGAACAAAAGTATCTGCCTTTGGAGATCAGAGGAGCTAGATCTTTCTCCCCAGACAGAATCTTGTTGTCCAATCCTGCAAATATTCACAAATTTGGATTCCTAGTCAAGATGTTTAGCCCCTTCACCCCCGGCCAATTTTCCATTTTTGTGTTTTTTTTTTATTTTGTTCCCCTTCTTCCGAGAGTTGTAACTTTCTTATTTTTCCATCAATCTTGCCATGTGAGGGCATTTTTATTTATTTTTTTTGCAGGACGAGTTGTACTTTTAAACAAAACCATAAGTTTTACCATATAGGGTACTGGAAATCGGCAAAAAAATTCCAAGCTCCAAAAAAAAAAAAAAAAGCCAACAAAAAAAAAAAAGGAACTGCGATTGCATGATTGTTTTTGAGATATTTTCTTCACTGTGTTCACTATATGGTAAGACTGTCGATGTGATGCCTCAGGTCGGTGCAAGTACATAAAGCACCAAACATGTATAGGTTTACCTTTATCTAAAAAAGATACCAAAAAAAAAAAAAAAAAAAAAAGTGTGCCCAAAAGTGGCGCAAGTTTTGTGCCATTTTCCGCAACCCGTAGTGTTCATTTTTATATGAATATGGGGTTCAGTGACTGCTTATTTTTTGCGTCTCGAGCTTACGTTTATGACACCATTTTTGCGCAGAGGCTATGTTTTGATCGCCTGTTATTGCATTTTGCGCAGTGTGGCAGCCAAAAAACGTAAATTTGAGTTTTGATTTTTCTGCTGCTACGCAGTTTACAGATTAGATTCATTGATTTTATATTTTGATAGATCAAGCATTTCTGAACGCTGCGATACCATGTCTTTTTTAAACCCTTTAATTTTCAATGGGGCGAAAGGGGGGAGATTTGAACTTAGCTTTTTTTATAATTTCATAATTTTTTTTTTTTTTTTAAAAACATTTTATTTTACTAGTCCCCCTAGGGGACTATAAGGATCAGCAGACTGATCGCCTGTGCAATTCTTTTGATCATAGCTACACAGCTGTGCTCACTAGAAACTCGCCCATTGTCTCTGGCAGCAGCCGGCCGAGTGAAACAGGAAGTGACTCATGCTAGCTACAGAAGTCATCACATGACCCTGTGCTACCATTACAACCATCGGCTCACAGTGATCATGTCACTGCGCCGATGGAGCCGGTGAGTACAGATTTATCGCGGCAGGGATTTAAATGGCTGTCACATTGACTGCACCATTTAAGGGGTTAACAGGTACAGGCAGAATGCAGATCCATTCCTGCCTGCAAGGCACACATGTCAGCTGTACAAATCAGCTGACATGTGCATGGATACCCGATGGCTGCAACCGGCAGCGATTAGACTGACTGCTTTTTGGACATAATATTACTGCCCGTGGTTGTTAAGGGGTTGGAGAAAAATAAAAAAAATTAGACAAGAGAATTCCTTGGTTTTCCTTGTCACATTTTGAGAGGCCGCCTAACCAGTACTGCACCAGTATTCCTTTGCTGCACCAGTGCTAGGCGAGTCCCATCATTCCTGGTCACCTGTTTAAAAGGAGCATCCACTTGGATAGGAGATATAGATATAATCTATTATTTTTTAACCAAAGGGCTGGACATTACACGGTTTGCAGCCAGGTGAAACTGCATGAACCAGCTCGTTCGCTCATGAGCTCTGATCCTTTCACACAAATCTAACAAGTATCACTGATCCAATGGAAAGGTGAAAAACTGGTCAAAAGTTGAGTGACAAATTTTAGGTTTTCAGTTTGCTGCTTCAATTTTCAGAGGCAATTTCCAATAATGCAGACTTACGAAGCGTTTTCAGATGAATTGGGAAAATAAATAAATAAAAGGTTAAGTCCTTGCCATAAAAAAAAAAAAATAAATAAATAAAAAAATTTCTCTGAATTTCAGCCCAGCCACAAAATGACCTGCTTACATAATTTCAGTGATTTTCTCATTAGCAGCTGATATTACTGTGATGCTGATTGTGTAAAAAAGGAAGGCTATCCTATTATCCATGGTTACCTCCACATACAGACATTTCTCTGCATCAAAACTGCTTCACAGGCAAGGACATTGCTGTGTTGCTTTTAATATTGCCCTTAAAGCATTTATTAAATCATCAAGAACTTCAAAAAGGTTTGTTTGCTGTGAAGAAAGTCCAACAAGTGCCAAAACTGTCTCAAAGGATTCAGTAATGTGATAGGTCAAAAATCAGTGCAGCGCTTGCTCAGGAATGGCAACAGGCAGCACAGAAGTAAAAGCTTTTTTTCTAGGCTGGACCCGGTGTCAAAGTATTGGCATCTTTGCTGCCCCATCTACAAAAATCAAAAAGGACAGTGACTTTCTGTATGAAGTACAGGGATTGGACTGTACAGGAGCAGGGTAAAGTTATCTTGTCATCAGCCGCTTTCAGACCTTTGAAGACATCTGGAAAAATGAATGAATTAGAAAAGGAGAGTACTGTGTCATGCAAACAGTAAAGCATCCCGAGACCATTCACATGTGGGGGCTTTTCATCCATAGAGAGGGCTCTCACATTCCATATAGGATGAAAAAGGAGAGTGGCCCACACATTTAAAAAACAAAAAAAACAAAACACCCGAAAAGGGAAGGCGATTCCCATGCATTGAGTGGAAACAACGGTGCATTTTCTCTGGATCTTTATTCACACAAACATATTTCGAAGTCTGGTATCTTCACTCTGTCAGTACCCATGAAAGAAAAAAAAAAAAAAAAAAAAGTGGATCTAAACAGCCTCCAAGAACAACTTCTCCCAACCATCCAGGAGTAATTTGGTGAACAATGATTTTCCTGGTATGATGGAGACCATGTACAAGGTCAAAGTGATAAACCAAGAAGCTCAGTAACCAAAACATTGAAGTTTTGAATTCATGGCCATTAAACTCAGCAGATCTCAATTCTATTGAAATCTTGATAAATATGGAGGCTTTAGATAAAAAAAAAAAAAAAAAAAGTAAAAAAAATATAATATAATATATATATATATATATATATATATTATATATATTATATATTAAAATAAACTGTTCTAACCACAGACCTCTGATACAGGCAGCAAACCGAAAAATTTTGTTTTTCACAATTGTAAAACTTTTGTCAGCAACGGTGTATTCTTAGCAAGAGTAAATTCTCTTCAACTCGCACTGCTTAGACTGCAACCAAGTTAGGCCACGTATTTGGTTATTAGGTTTTCCAGTGCTTGACATCAGATCTTGTTTTGATGGCTGTGTTCCGCAACTATAGGTGCATCTCAATACATTAGATTAAAAAAAAAAAAAGTTAATTTCAGTAATTGAAAAAAAAAAAGGGAAACAGAGCCATTAGAGTGATGTATTTCACGTGTTTATTTCGGTTAGTGTTGATGATTATGGCTTACAGCCAATGAAAACCCAAAAGTCCAACTGAATAAATGATTTTACACTCAAATGTTGGCCTACTTAAAAATCTGTACAGTAAATGCCTCAATACTTGGTTGGGGCGCCTTTTGCATCAATTACTGCATCAATGCAGCGTGGCATGGAGGAGATCAGCCTGTGGCACTGCTGAAGTGTTATGGAAGCCCAGGTTGCTTTGATAGCAGCCTTCAACTTGTCTGCATTGTTGGGTCTGGCGTCTCCCATCTTCCTCTTGACAATACTCCATAGATTCTCTATGGGGTTTAGGTCAGGCGAGTTTGCTGCCAATCAAGCACAGTGATACTGTGGTTAGTAAACCAGGTATTGGTACTTTTGGCAGTGTGGACAGGTGCCAAGTCCTGCTGGAAAAAGAAATTTCCATCTCCAAAAAGCTTGTCGGCAGAGGGAAGCATGAAGTGCTCTAGCATCTCCTGTTAGACGGCTACACCGACTTTGGTCTTGATAAAACACAGTGGAGCTACATCAGCAGATGACATGGCTGCCCAAATCATCAATGATTGTGGAGACTTCACACTAGACTTCAGCAGCTTGGATTGTGGCCTCTCCACTCTTCCTCCAGACTCTGGGACCGCGATTTCCAAACGGAATGCAAAATTAACTTTCATCTGGAAACAACATCTTGGACACTGAGAACAGTCCATGTCTTTTTCTCCTTGGCCCAGGTAAGACGCTTCTGGCGTTGTCTATTGGTCAGGAGTGGTTTGACACAAGGAATGTGACACTTTTAGCCCATGTCCTGGACACGTCTGTGTGTGGTGGATCTTGAAGCACTGACTCCAGCAGCAGTCCACTCCTTTTAAACCTCCCCAAATTTTTGAATGGCCTTTTCTTAATCCTATCAAGGCTGTGATTATCCCAGATGCTTGTGCACCTTTTTCTACCACACTTTTTCCCATCAATTCAATTCTCCATTAATATGTTTTGATACAGCACTCTGAACAGCCAGCTTCTTTAGTAATGACCTTTTGTGGCTTACCCTCCTTGTGTCAATGACTGCTTTCTGGACATGTCAAGTCAGCAGTCTTCCCCATGATTGTGTAGCCTACTGAATCAGACTAAGGGACCACTTTTAAACGCTTAGAAGCCTTTTCTCAGGTGTTTTGTGGTAATTCTAATTTTCTGAGAAAATAACTTTTGGGTTTTCATTGGCTGTAAGCCATAATCATCAACATTAACAAAAATAAACACTTGAAATAGATCATTGTGTAATGACTATATAATGAGTTTACCTTTTTGTATTGCATTACTGAAATAAATTAACTTTTTCATGATATTCTAATTTATTGAGATGCACTTGTTTAGCCCTGTTGTGTGCAGTATTGCACCTTCGTTCAACTGAAGCTCAACTTCTCTCCAAAACTTTAGGATTTGGATTAAAGCAAGTGTTGATTTGAAGCATAGTAGGTGGCAACCAAGCACTACCGCTATGTGAACACAGTACATAAAGATCTCTTCCTACTTATTCTTTTCAATTTCTGGGTTATCTATATTTCACAGGAGGGGCTGGGATTGCTAGAGTAACTTTTTTGCAAAGCGTCATAGAACAAAATATTAAAGGACGAACTGCAGAGCCTAATACAATTTTTTTTCTGCTTGTTTTTATACATTTAGCCCCATTGTACTCAGAATGATTGATATATATAAAAAAACAAAAAAAACACTAGCCACCAAGTCAAGAATATTAAATTGTCAAAGATTGTGACCCAAAAAGATAAAAAAAAAAAAAAATAAAAAAAATAAATAAAAGTGAGGCATGGTGGTGGATCACTGATGATGTTCTGGGGCTGCTTCTACTCCTTTGACAAAGTAAACCTGCAGCACGTGGAAGACTAGATAGATTACAGTATCAGGAAACCCTAGGAAAAAAATTAGAATTAGTTTTACCGGTAATTCAGTTTCTAGGAACCCTCCACTACAGCACCAGTTTCTGTGGTGCTGTCGTGGAGGGTGACTGGGAGAAAAAAACAAAACGAAAACATCTTTTGAGAAGTTGGGCTTCACTGGACCTCCAGTCAGGACAGTGTTCTCGAGTGTACCTCACAGTCCACCAAGGCCTGGTTTCAGAAAGAGTCCTGGAAGATTTTGGAGTGGGCTTCATGGACGATTGACTTGTACTCCATAAATGGTCTTTGGTGGGATTTAAAAAAGTGATTGTTGCAACACAAACCAAGCACACAGTGAATTAAGGGCCAACATTCCTTCCTCAGGATGAGAAAGGAATGTTTCAGAATTGCAGCACATTTGCCGCAGCTCAAAACACAACCAGAGGGCTCAACTAAGTAGTAAATACGCTTGTCATGAAGGGATGAATAATTCTGAGTCTACAGTAGTCCGTAAAAGTGACATCTTGAATTTGGGAAAACTTGTTAAAATTAGGTGTGTGCATTCTTGTTCATTTACAAAAAGCTTGTTAAATTTGCTAATAAACCTACGGCAATTTGCAATTGGTCGGTGAAACATTATAACTGCAGTTCTCTATACGTGTCCTGCTAAAAAGGGATTGAAAACCCCCCAGTTCAGGGCACAGAGTGAAGATACCACAGTTTAGCAGATTTACTACTGTAAATGTGTCTGAATTTTCCATCAAGTTTAGACCCAGTTCTATGTTAACACCTGAAAAAGTCTAGTCTCCTCTAAAAAGCAAAGTGGCTTTAAATGTGAAAGGGTGTTTTTTTTATTTTGGTGGAGGGGGTGGGGTGAAGACTATTGCTGCACAGGAAGGTCAACAAAAAGTAATGATGGTGTAAAATTATACAAAGTATGTAATCACGTGCCAAAATTTATAATTAGCAGGATTCACTGATAAAATTGGACACACATCGATCCCCTATACACAGATCACAGGGAGGTTCGCTGTAGGCCACAGTTAAAGGAGTTGTCCGACAAACCCAAAAATTTTTGTTAAGCTAATCTGTGCTGTATTGTCATATAAAACACCCCTACATTGTTATTTTTTGTTTTCTAACTTTTGTTCCTCTTGAATTATCCCTCTATTCTTTGCAGCTCTTTGTTTACATTCAGCTCCAGCAAACTGACCTCTTCCTGTGCCAAACCTCACAGTCAGAGCTGGCACCGCCCGGCCCAGTGTCCAGCCCCTCCCCCCTGCACACACATTCCCTGTCAGTATTCTGCCCCAGCACCTGACCTGTTATCACTACAGCATTGGAAATAACAGCCCCACACACTGCTCTGCACACCACACCACACACACACACACACACACACACACACACACACACACACACACACACACACACACACACACACACACACACACACACACACATTGGGCTCTGCAAACCTCCCCCCCACACAGCACTCTGTACCGAACCCTCCCACCATCGTTCTGCACAGACCTCCCCCACCCCCCATAGGGAACACATGTAGGGAATACATGCTTACCCCTCCTCGGTCCCCGCCGCTCCTGCACGTTCGTCCGCTGTCTGGTCTGGACATATCAGCACAGTAGTGACGTCACCGCTGTCCTGAAATGTCAGATACAGAGTGCGGGACAGTGATGAGAAGCAGCGCTCCCTCTCATCAGTGCTTTCAAATATAATCGGCATCACAGATGCTGCTGATACATTTGAATGTGCGATCCTGAGCAGGGGGCCCAATGCTGGCGGTGACATCGTGGGCAGCCGCAGGCAGGCCCCTCCCCTCCGCTCACAGGTCCCACAGCAGTGCCGGGGGAGGAGACTCACGCACTGTACCCGCCCAGCAGGGCGGCAACATGCGGTTCACAGATTTGCATGTCAACATGGTCCTGCCCACGTTGACATGAAATGACTGGAAGCAGCAAAATCGCGGCAGGAGCGGTCACATGACCACTCTGAGTTGGGGGAGAGGGGCTGACAGCAGGGCAGGTAAGTGGTCACTATCTACTTACCTGCCCCAATGTAGCCCAATAGGGTAATAAAAAAAAAAAAAAAAAAAAAGAAATAACCCCTTTTAAATTACAGCATGATGAAAATAAATGGGTTCACATAGTAATCCACAGAATTACTGGCAACAAGCTAGTTGCAAAGTCAGAACTAGTTGGACTTTGATACTTTCTTGTCGTACTATGCAGGTCGAAACGCAACCCCATTCACTTGCCTTATGTGACGATATAGCAGCAGAATACAGCGATCTTTAGTGGCATATCTTGTGTTGTGGCCCAAGTCTTCATGGCACAGACTAGTGCATGTGGCTATATTTTCCGGGCAAACAAAACAGTTCTCATGCGGGGGGGGGGGGGGGATGGCTTGAGTACATGGGGAACAAATTAGTCCCTGTGCTGTCCTCTACACACACTGAAACCAGTGCTGTGTGAATAAAGCCTAAAGCGGGTGAATTTTACAATCTTAAAAGCAACATGGGAGATTAAAAAAAAATAAACACCAAAATTATATATTTTTTTTTTTCTGTAAAGCTATGGAGGGGCAAACTCCTGCCCTATAGGCCATAGCACAGTATGGTTTGTGCTTTAGCCGACAGTGCTACTCCCAGTCGAAGATGCACATTTTGTCTTTTACCTAGTTGTCTCCATTTACAACGGAAATCACCGATTTGTTGGACCCCAGTAGCACCTATTAACCCCACTGACAACTTTACTTGTTATAGTCTCCTTGACTGTAAAACAGTGCTGCATAGAGAGCTACGAGCAGTGCCCTACTCAGGCTATATATACCTCGTTATGCATCTCTAGAACAGTCTTGCATCACAGAACGGCAACATGGATGTGTGCGCAAGCCACAATTCGTATGGCTGCTCACTCTCAGTCCTGTGTGCTCACTGACTGGGGCTAACCTTTGACTCTGCTCTCGCCTTCGAGACACATATCCAAGTCTTTTCCACTGCCTGCCGACTCAAACTCAAAAATATTTCCCGCTTCCGTACATTCCTGGATCAACAATCTGCAAGAACACTAGTGCATGCCCTCATCCCCCACCTGGACTACTGTAACCTCCTGCTGTGGCCTCCCTTCTAACACTTACTCCCCTACAATCTATGCTAAATTCTGCTGCCTGACTAATCCACCTCTCTCCCACTATACCCTGGCCTCTCCTCTCTACCAATCTTTTCACTAGCTTCTCATTGCCCAAAGACTTTGTTTCAAAACCCTAACCATGAGCTACAAAGCCACCTGTAACCTGTCTACTCCCTACATTTGTGACCTAGTCTCCTGGTATTTACCTGCATGTAACCACCGATCCTTACAAGATCTCTCCTCCTTCCCACAATCGCATGCAAGATTTCTCCAGCACCTTCCACTATACTCAAACTCTCCATCCCAACATATTAGACTCTTGCCCACCGTGGAAACCTTCAAAAAGGACCTGAAGACCCACCTCTTCCAACAAGCCTACAACCTGCAGTAACCCTCAGTCCACCATAGCATTGCACGACCTGCTCTACCTTCACCTACTGAATCCTTACCCTTCCTTGTAGACTGTGAGCCCTCTCGGGCAAGTTCCTTTCTCCTCTTGTACCCGTCTGTGCCTTGAAATGTTCACGATTATTGTGCAAGTATGCCCTTTCACATGTAAAAGTGCCATGGAATAAATGGCGCTAATAAAGAATGGTGGCTGAAAAGGCAACTAGAGAGGCTCCCAAATGCAGAGTACAAAGGTCTGAGGTTCCAATAGAACACCAAAATGAGATCAGCGGATTCAGACAAGTAGTTTGGATGAGATTTTGACAAAACCCTACAGCTGTGTGCACACATTGCAGATTTGTTTTGTTCAGTGCAGATTTGTCACAGAACCTTAAGTGTTTCCGAATGCCAAAGTGAATGAGAATCCTAAAGTTTCATGCACATGGAATATTTTCTCCTAGCAAATTAAAATCTGTAGCCTGTTAATTCTTTCAGCTTATTTTGCTGCAATTTTATCCATGCAAAAAATATGCACAAAAAAACACGCGGCCAAAATGCATTTTTGCCGCTTTGTTTTTAATGTCAAGAAATGCAGACATTTCCTCAAATACTTTAATGTGTGCACATAACCTTACAACTAGGATTAATATCAAGACCAAAAAGGACAGGTCATTTTGTTATGGGACCAGGGAAGCTGCAGGCTTCAGGCATTAACCCCTTCACGACCGACTGTGCTTTCAGGGGTTTTTTTTTTCGCCATTCTTCTGAGACGTAACTTGCTTTTCAGTCAATGTAGTCATGTGAGGGCTCGTTTTTTGCGGAACGAGTTGTACTTTTTAAATGAAACAGTTTCACCATGTACTGTACTGGAAAATGTCATTCCAAATGCGGAAAAATTGCAAACAAAGTGCGATTGCACTATTGTTTCTGAGATATTTTATTTACCTTGTTCACTATATGGTAAAACTGTCGGTGTGATGCCCGAGATCGGTGCGAGTTCGTAGACACCAAACATGTATAGGTTTACTTTATCTAAGGGGTTAAAAAAAAATAAAATAAAATAAAAAGTTTGTCCAAAAGAAGTGGCGTACGTTTTGCGCCATATTCTGCGACCCATAGCGTACTCATTCTTCGGGATGTGGGGCTGCTTATTTTTTGCGTCTTGAGCCGATGGTTTTAATGTTACCATTTTTGTGCAGATGCTACGTTTCAATCGCCTTTTATTGTATTTTGCACAAAATTTGTGGTGACCAAAAAAACGTAAATTTTGGAGTTTGGAATTTTTTTTTTTTGCCGCTACGCTGTTTACCAATCAGATTGATTTTATATTTTGCAAGATCAAGTGTTTCGAAAAGCGGAGATACCAAATGTTTATTTTTTAACCCTTTGATTTTCAATGGGGCAAATGGGGGGGGGGTTGATTTGAACGTTTTAATTTTTCAAAACTTTGTTGTTTTTTTTTTTTTCACACTTTACTAGTCCACCTAGGGGGCTATAACTATCAGCTGTCTGATCGCTCATTCATTTCTCCCAGAGCAGCACCACTCAGACCGGGAGAAAGGATCATCTCTTGTAACAGCCAGTTCTTGCCTATTTTTTCACAGGAGCTTGGTCATGTGAGCACAGGAATTATCACATGATCCTATGCTACGATGACAACCACTGGATCCACGTGATCACATCACGTGACGTGACTTCCGCTGGAGGACTGAGTAAAGTTATAGCGCGATCGCTGTTATGGCACGGTCACATACTGACACCATTTAAGGGATTAAAAGGCACGGGTGGAACGAGATGTACAAATCAGCTGAGATGTGCGCCAATCTCCCCCACTATGACCGCTAGGATGTAATTTAACCGCCCGCAGTGGTTAAATGATCTGGCCACGGCAATGAGAGTAGTATTGGAAGTACCCTTTAGTGAGTACACACCCTCTATCAGACCATGAAGGAACATTGATGATAACAGATCCCTCAAAATCCAATCTATGGGGACCCTGGCAGCAATAGCCAATTTCCTTGGTCTGCCAGTATGAGAAATGCTGAACATAAGCGCTTTCTGCACTCTCTTCCATGGGAGACCTCCAAAATCTATTACTGTATATAGCCCATGTGAAATCCTGTTTGAAATATATATATATATATATATATATAATGACGTCAATCTACAAATGTAGCAACCCTTTCACATACAGTAAAGCCCTAACTTCTCAGTACTTACAAGCACACTGTATACAGGAATTTATTGTACGCCTAGTTTTACAATATTTAGAGAAAAGATGGGTTAAATAAGCAGTAACTTCATTATTGGTGGTCCTATTTTTTTATTAAAATTTATAGTTGATATGAAGAGTACCAAATGCATCTGGTACCACTTGGAAAAAAAGAGAATTTTGTTTACTTACCGTAAATTCTTTTTCTTATAGTTCCGACATGGCAGACCCAGACCATGGGTGTATAGCTTCTGCCTCCGGAGGACACACAAAGTACTACACTAAAAGTGTAGCTCCTCCCTCCAAGCATATACACCCCCTGGATGACAAATCTAACCAGTTTAGTGCAAAAGCTGAAGGAGGACATCCACCCATAAGTAGAGATAGAGTAAAAGCCGGAATAACCGGAACCTCTGTCTACAACAAGAGCCGGTGAAACACACGGAACAAGAACTGCCAACAGGCAACAGGGAGGGTGCTGGGTCTCCCATGTCGGAACTATAAGAAAAAGAATTTACGGTAAACAAAATTCTCTTTTTCTTCATCGTTCCTTATGGGAGACCCAGACCATGGGACGTCTCAAAGCAGTCCATGGGTGGGAAATAAACAGAACTGAGAAGTAGGCAAAACCTAACTTCACAAATGGGCGACAGCCGCCTGAAGGATGCGTCTGCCCAAGCTCGCATCTGCCGAAGCATGAGCATGCACTTGGTAGTGCTTCGAAAAGGTGTGCAGACTAGACCAAGTGGCAGCCTGACAAACCTGCTGAGCCGTAGCCTGGTGCCTGAACGCCCAGGAGGCACCGACAGCTCTGGTCGAGTGCGCCTTAATCCCTGGCGGTGGGGGCACCTGAGAACATTGGTAGGCATCGGAGATGGCCGACCTAATCCAACGAGCTAGGGTCGGTTTAGAAGCCGAGAGACCCTTGCACTGACCCGTGGTTAGCACAAAAAGAGGTGCACCGCCTAAGAGCGGCGGTGCGTGACACAGATTCGGAGCGCCCGCACCAAATCCAAAGTATGCAACGCTTTCTCAAAGCGATGCACAGGGGCCGGACAAAGGGAAGGCAATGAAATGTCCTGGTTAAGGTGGAAAGGAGACACCACCTTAGGGAGAAAGTCCGGAGTCGGACGAAGAACCACCTTGTCTTGGTGAAAAACCAGAAAAGGTGACTCCGAAGAGAGCGCAGCCAAATCAGAGACTCTCCTGAGAGAAGTTATGGCCACCAGAAAGACCACTTTCTGTGAAAGTCGAAACAAAGGAACCTCCCTAAGAGGCTCAAAGGGGGGTTTCTGTAAGGCCGTGAGGACCAGATTAAGGTCCCAGGAATCCAAAGGTCGCCGGTAAGGAGGAATGATGTGAGATGCGCCCTGTATGAAGGTGCGCACCTGGGCCAGTCGGGCGATACGCCGCTGGAACAATACCGACAGAGCAGAGACCTGTCCCTTGAGGGAATTGAGGGATAGTCCTAGCTGCAGACCGGACTGTAGAAAGGACAGGATGGTCGGCAAGGAAAACTGCCAAGGAGCATGGCCGGAAGAGCGACACCAGGACAGGAAAATCCTCCAAGTCCTGTGGTAAATCCTGGCAGAGGAAGACTTCCGAGCCTGAGTCATAGTGGAGATGACCTCGGAAGGAATGCCTGAAGCCGTCAGGATCCAGGACTCAAGAGCCACGCCGTCAATCTGAGAGCCGCAGAATTCTGGCGGAAAAACGGACCTTGAGAGAGAAGGTCTGGGCGGTCCGGGAGATGCCACGGCATTTCTACGGACAGACGGAGCAGGTCTGGGTACCAAGCTCGCCTGGGCCAGTCTGGAGCAATGATTATAACCCGACGGCCCTCCATTCTGATCTTGCGCAGGACTCTGGGCAAGAGAGCTAGAGGGGGAAACACGTAGGCCAGACGGAACTGGGACCAATCTTGAACCAGCGCGTCTGCTGCGAAGGCCTGAGGATCGTGGGAGCGAGCCACGTAAACCGGGACCTTGTTGTTGTGCCGGGATGCCATTAGATCCACTACCGGAGTGCCCCACTTGCGGCAGATTGACCGGAACACTGCCGGATGCAGGGCCCACTCGCCGCTGTCCACGGTTTGACGGCTGAGATAATCTGCCTCCCAGTTTTCTACGCCTGGGATGTGGACTGCGGATATGGTGGACTTGGAGTCCTCCGTCCACTGGAGGATGCGTTGAACCTCCAACAATCGCCAGGCGGCTGTGAGTCCTGCCCTGGTGATTGATGTAGGCAACAGCTGTCGCGTTGTCCGACTGGACTCGAATGTGCTTGCCCGCCAACAGGTGGTGAAAGGCTACGAGAGCTAGAAGTACAGCCCTGATTTCCAGCACATTGATCGAGAGGGCTGATTCGGACGGAGTCCAAGTGCCCTGTGCTCGGTGGTGGAGAAATACTGCTCCCCAGCCGGAGAGACTGGCGTCTGTGGTGAGGATCACCCAGGACGGAGTCAGGAAGGAGCGTCCCTGAGACAGAGAGGGGCCGAAGCCACCACTGAAGAGAGCTCCTGGTCTGTGGTGACAGAGCCACTAGCCTGTGCAAGGAAGAGGTCCGCTTGTCCCAAAAGCGGAGAATGTCCAGCTGCAGAGGACGCAGATGGAACTGGGCAAAGGGAACCGCTTCCATTGACGCCACCATCTGACCCAGCACCTGCATGAGGTGCCTGATGGAATGACGGCGGGGCTTCAACAGAGAACGCACCGCCAGATGAAGGGACTGCTGTTTGACTAAGGGCAGCTTCACAAGTGCCGGCAGAGTCTCGAATTGCATCCCTAGGTACGTAAGTTCCTGGGTCGGGGTCAGAGTGGACTTGGGCAGATTAACAAGCCACCCGAATTGAACAAGCGTGGCGAGAGTGAGCGAGACACTCCGCTGACAGTCTGCACTGGATGAAGCCTTGACTAGAAGGTCGTCCAGGTAGGGGATTACTGCCAACCCCTGGAGATGCAGAACCGCAACCACTGCTGCCATGACCTTGGTGAAAACACGAGGGGCCGTGGCTAACCCGAAGGGGAGAGCCACGAATTGGAAATGTTCCTCTCCGATTGCAAAGCGTAGCCAACGCTGGTGTGAAACTGCAATTGGCACATGCAGATAAGCATCTCTGATGTCGATGGATGCTAGAAAATCTCCTTGGGTCATTGAGGCAATGACCGATCGCAGAGATTCCATGCGAAAGTGCCGCACCTGAACATGCTTGTTGAGAAGCTTGAGATCCAGGATGGGCCGGAAGGAACCGTCCTTCTTGGGGACTAGGAAGAGGTTTGAGTAGAAACCTCTGAACCGTTTCCGGGCGGGAACCGGAACAATTACTCCGTTGGCCTGCAAGGATGCCACGGCCTGTGAGAAGGCGGCGGCTTTGGAGCAGGGGGGAGTGGACATAAAAAATCTGTTTGGCGGGCTGGAAGAAAATTCTATCCTGTAGCCGTGGGAGATGATATCCCGCACCCACTGATCGGAGACGTGTTGAAACCACACGTCGCCAAAGTGGGAGAGCCTGCCACCGACCAAGGACGTTGCTGGCGCAGCCAGATAGTCAAGAGGAGGCTGCCTTAGTGGCAGCGGCTCCTCCGTTCTTCTGAGGACGCGGCTTCGCGCGCCAGCTGGGTTTTCGATCCTTGGCTGAGTTAGTGGACGAAGCTGAGGGCTTAGAGGATGACCAGTTAGAGGAACGAAAGGAACGAAACCTCGACTGGTTCCTGCCCTGGACAGGTTTCCTGGTTTTAGTTTGTGGCAAGGAAGTACTCTTCCCACCAGTAGCTTCCTTAATAATTTCATCCAGTTGTTCACCGAACAGCCGGGACCCAGCAAAGGGGAGCCCAGCAAGGTACTTCTTAGAAGAAGCGTCTGCTTTCCACTCTCGAAGCCACAAGATCCTGCGGATCGCGAGGGAATTAGCGGAAGCCACCGCCGTGCGGTGAGAAGCCTTCAGAATGGCAGACATGGCATAGGATGAAAAAGCCGAAGCCTGGGAAGTTAAGGCAACCATCTCGGGTATAGAGTCCCTGGCGAGTGAATGTATCTCCGCCAGAGAGGCAGAAACTGCCTTAAGAGCCCACACTGCTGCAAAGGACGGGGAGAATGAGGCTCCTGCCGCCTCATATACAGATTTGGCCAGAAGGTCAACCTGGCGGTCAGTGGGATCCTTAAGAGAGGTGCCATCGGCCACAGATACGACTGTCCGGGCTGAGATTCTAGACACCGGAGGGTCTACCTTTGGAGAGTGAGCCCACTCCTTGACCACTTCTGGTGGAAAGGGAAAACTGTCATCAGAGCTACGCTTTGGGAAGCGTTTGTCAGGACAGGCCCTGGGCTTGGTAACAGTGGCCTGAAAACTGGAGTGGTTAAAAAAACATACTACTTGCTCTCTTAGGTGAGGTAAACTGGTGTTTTTCTACCAGAGAGGCTCGTTCCTCTGACACTGGTGGATTGAGGTTCAGTACGAAGTTAATGGATGCAATCAAATCACTAACATCCGCATTACCCTCAGATAAATCAATGGGTACATAGAGGTAGCGTCTGAGCCCACAGTAAAAGTATCCTCCTCGCCCTGCAATTCAGCTCGTGAATCAGAGCCGTGGGACGAAGAAGAAGAGTCCCTGCGTCACCGTTTAGGAGGACGGGGTCCTAAAACATGCTCTGTTAGCTCTGCAGAGCGAGTCGGAGCAGCAGAGGCGCCCTGAGAAGGGGGCTGCTGCATGGTCAGCAGAGTCCGGGACAGCTGTCCCATGGAGTCGGCAAAAGACTGGGAGATAGCTCTGGAAAAAGATGCTACCCAAGCCGGGGGTTCAGCCACCGGGGCCGGAGCAGCCGGAGGGACCCCTGAGGAGGCTCCAGGATGAGGCACCACTATGTTCGAGCAGGCATCACAATGTGGATATGTGCTCGGTTCAGGCAGAATGAGCTGACATGCAGTGCATATAGAGTACATTCTTGCAGCTTTGCTCCTAGTGAGAGACATGCTGCTGAGATGGAGGCTCTGCAGTAAAGAATACACTCCTTTAGAATGACCCCCTGAGAGTGTATAATAAAGCCCACAACCAGAGGTTGTGGCTTACCAGACCGGTTTTTGTGTGCCCTCCGGATTCCACAGCTCGGACCCCCAATGGATGCAGAAGTTGCAGCAGCCAGCGCCGATCAGTGAGTGAACGCTGATAAAATGGCGCCGAGTGAGGGGGGGCGGGGTTTAGCACAAGAGCGGGAACCGGAGGGCCAAGGAGAGATACAGGGGAGGGAAACATCTCCTCAGAGAGGAGTGTCCTCCCCTCTGCTGAACGGCCGGTGGGCGGCGCCGCACTGTTCCCCTGCAAGACTGACATGCAGGGGAACTGAAAACGAAACTAGGCCGCAACTGAAGCCGGGGCCTAGATTTTTACATGCGGCCGACGAGCAGGCACCCTCGGCGCGGTTCTCAGGAAAAACCCAGAGAACCGGCCGGAAATCTCAGCAAAGTGACAAAACACACTCTCCCCACAATAAATATACCCGGGACCCCTGAATAACGTCTCAATACTTAGCTTTTGAGACGCAGGGCCAGGTCCCTGGGGGGGGGGGGTAAACACTCCGTCCGGCAGGATCCTGACAGGGCTGCGGATGGAGACCGGTCTCCTGCAAAGCAGAGAGAACCGTGATGGCTCCCACTTCAAGCCAGAGCCTCAGGGGATGGTGAAGGAGCGCGGCATGTGAAGGCTCCAGCCTTGTAAAGTCAACCTTAACAGCACCGCCGACACAGTGGGGTGAGAAGGGACATGCCGGGAGTCCAGACTGGACCCGCTTTTCTTCCAAATCTTTGAAATCAAAAATCTTAAAAATCAAAAATCAGGAGGATGCATGTGTGTGTGACCTCCTGAACACAAAGCATTGAACTGGTTAGATTTGTCATCCAGGGGGTGTATATGCTCGGAGGGAGGAGCTACACTTTTAGTGTAGTACTTTGTGTGTCCTCCGGAGGCAGAAGCTATACACCCATGGTCTGGGTCTCCCATAAGGAACGATGAAGAAATGACATTAGGATGTTCCCTACCAAACTTCGAAGTCACTAGATGTCACAGCTAAATTGTCACTTAGTCCATAATAAGCTTCAACAAAGTTGTGTTTTAGGCTACATTCACACAAACGCATTATACCGTCAGTGGATAGACAAATGCCGGAATCAGACATACATGAAGCTTTTAATTAAGAGTCAGGAGACCTATGGCTTATCAGGGCATTGCAGTACAAACGCTATATGTCCACATGCACACGTAAAAAAAAAAAAAAAAACAAAAACTTTTTTTGCTCCCATTTTTCATGAGCTGAACTCAAAGATCTAATACTTTTTCTATGTACAAAAGCCCTTTTTCTCTGAAAATATTGTTCACAACTTTGTCTAAATCCATTAGTGAGCACGTTTCCGAGGGAACCTATTACTCCTCATGTGTGGCATATCAAGATCTTGATTACACAGTATGATTACACAGGTGTGCCTTAAGGCCCCTTTACACACTGCAACATCGCAAACGACATCGCTGTAACGTCACCGGTTTTGTGACGCAATAGCGACCTCCCCAGCGACATTGCAGTGTGTGAAACACATCAGCGACCTGGCCCATTCTGTGAGGTTGCTGATCACTACACATCTCTCAGGACCATTCTTTGGTCCTTTGTTTCCCACTGTGCAGCATGATCGCTAGAAAGTCTCAGTGTGTAAAGGGGCCTTTACAGCGACTTGGTTAGCGACTTCCCTTTCAAAAAGCTGCTTTACAACGTCCTCAATGATTAGCTAGGTCGTTCTGCAGGTCCGTATCGCTGTTGCGTCGTTTTCCAGGTTTGCCTGTTTGACAGCTCACCAGCGACTCAGACTTTGTAGCGATCCCGGCCAGGTTAGGATCGCTGGTGGGATCGCTAGAAAGTCTCAGTGTGTAAAGGGGCCTTTAGGCTGCCCACAATAAAAGGCTACTATAAAATATGCCGCTTTACAGAAACTGGGGAAGAGAGCACATCTGAAAACCGGTCAGTACCTGGTGTGACCATCCAATGCCTCAGACCAGTACATTTCCTTCGCATAGAGTTGATCAGGTTGGTGATTGTGGCCTGTGGTGTGTTGCTCCACTCCTCTTCAATGGCTGAGAAGTTGCTGGATATCGGCAGGAATGTGAACACGCTGGGGTATATGCTGATCTAGAACATCCCAAACATGCTCAACGGGTGAAATGGCTGGCGAGTATGCTGCCATGCAAGAACTGATATGTTTTTAGTTTGCGCACAGATGCTTGCAACATGGGGGCGTGCATTATCATGCTGCAGCATGATGTGATGGTAGTGGATGAATGGCACAATGGGCCACAGGATCTTGTCATGGTATCTCTGCATTCAAAAACGCATCAATAAAATGCACCTGTGTTCATTGTCCATAATATACGCCTGCCCATACCATAACCCCACCGCCACCATGATCCACTCAATTCAGAACGGTGATATAAGCAAACTGCTCACCCACTGGAAGCGGAACACGCAGTCTGCCATCTGCCGTGTACAGGGAAATCCAGGATTCATCCGTGAAGAGAACCCCTCTCTAACGTGCCAGACGCCATTGAATGTGAGCATTACCCCACTCAAATCAGTAATGATGAGCTGTAGTTAGGTGGAGAAGTTAGGAGGACGACGAGCAGCAGATGAGCTTCCCTGAGACGGTTTGGGCAGACATTCTTTGGTTATGCACAGATTGTTGCAGCACCTGTCCAGATGGCCAGTGTCAGACAATTATGGGAGGTGAAGATGCTGGATTTGGAGGTCCTGGGCTGGTGAGGTTACACATGGTCTGTGGTTGTGAGGCCGGTTGGATGTAGTGCCAAATTATCTGAAAAGCCTTTGGAGACGGCTTCTGGTAGAGATATGAACATTTAAGTCATGGGTAACCGCTCTGGTGACATTCCAGTAGTCAACAGCCAATTGCACGCTCCCTCAAAACTTGTGACATTGTGCTGTATGATAAAAAGTTCTACATTTTAGAGTGGCCTTTTTTTTGGGTCAGCCTGAGGCCCACCTGTGCAATAATGATGCTGTCTAATCAGCTTCTTGATATGCCGCACCTGTGAGGTGGATGATCTCAAAGGAGAAGTGCTCACTAAGGCTAGTTTCACACATCCGGCTTTTCGCCGGATTCCGCGCACGACAGTACAGTGTATAGAGTACAATGGCAGCGCGACAAGCGCCGGTCCCAAGCTGTCATGTGCGCCGAATCCGGCGAAAAGCCGGATGTGTAAAACTAGCCTAATACAGACAAAAATGACATTTTTGTGTACTCACCGTAAAATGTCTTTCTTGGAGCCTTTCATTGGGGGACACAGACAGTGGGTATTATGATGTCTCCAGGGAGGCGTGACACTAGATTTGCAAAAGTGTTAGCTCCTCCCCCCACAGCATATACCCTATAGCTAGGCAGGAAACTAGCTCAGTTTGGTGAAAAAGCAGTAGGAGAAGAACAAAACCACAAGGGCAGGAGCTGTGTCCCCCAATGAAAGGCTCCAAGACAGACATTTTACGATGAGTACACAAAAATGTCACTTCCTTTCTCGCCTTTTCATTGGGGGGACACAGACATTGGGACGTCCCAAAGCAGTCCCTGGGTGGGAACTGAACTATTAACAGTGTATAACATCAGACTAAGAGCTGACTAAACTGCAGCGAACATATATCAAAACACTGTAAAAAAAACCGAGCAGTGGCCACTTATAAATGGGCCACTGCCGCCTGAAGGACTTGTTTTTCCAAGAGCAGCATCCGCGGACGCATGCGTATGCATTCTGTAGAATTTTGTAAACGTGTGCACACTGGACCAGTTAGCGGCCTTGCAAAGTTGGACCGCCGAAGCCTGATGGCGGATAGCCCAGGAAGCACCCACTGCTCGCGTAGCGTGGGCCTGCACAGATTGAGGGGGAACAGAACCTCGTGCTTTGTAAGCCTCACAGATGGCAGTCCTAATCCAGCGAGAAATCGTGGATTTAGAAGCCTGGCTGCCCTTTGTGTGTCCTTCTGAGAGGACGAAGAGGGCATCGGACTTGCACAACAGCGCTGTTCTGGAGATATAGATCCGCAGAGCCCTGACGAGATCTAGAGAGTGTGATGGGCTTTTTCAAAGGAGTGGACCGGGGCCGGACAGAATGACGGCAACACAATGTCTTCGTTCAAGTGGACAGAAGATACGACCTTCGGAAGAAAGGCGGGGGAAGGCCGAAGGACCACCTTATCGTGATAGAATATCAGGTAAGGTGAGCAACAGGAAAGGGCCGCCAGTTCGGACACTCGTTTGATAGAGGTAATGGCGACTAAAAAGGCAACCTTCCAAGAGAGACGATGAGAGATTTCTCTTAAAAGGTTCAAAATGAGGAAGCTGAAGGGCTCCGAGAACCAAATACAGATCCCAGGGATCTAAGGGGTGGCGATAAGAGGGACCAAATGCGCTACCCCTTGAAGAAAGGTACAGACCTGAGGGCGAGAAGCCAGCAGCTTCTGGAAAAAAATTGACAAGGCAGAAACTTGACCTTTAAGGGTACTGAGGGCTAGTCCGAGTCCAGACCGTCTTGCAGAAAGGCAAGCACATCAGGGATTGAAAAAAAACAAGAGGCGACCGGTGATGACGGTGACACCAGGAAAGATAGGTCTTCCAGGTCCTGTGATAGATACTGGCGGAGGAGGGCTTCCGAGCATTAAGCATGGTATGAACTACCTTAGAAGAAAGACCTGACATGGCTAGAATCAAGAATTCAAGCGCTACGCCGTCAAATGCAGCTGTGCTGTATTCTGGTGGAATATTGGACCTTTGCGACAGAAGATCCGGGCGATCGGGGAGACGCCAGGGAGTGTCGCTGAGAAGGTGGAGAAGCTCTGGGTACCAGGCTCTCCTGGGCCAGTCCGGGGCCAGTCGGATCACCGGAACTCCCTCCACCTTGATTACTTTCGGAATGAGAGGAAACTGAGGGAAGATGTAGGGTAGGCGAAACTGCGACCATGGAAAGACTAGGGCGTCGGAGCCGAGCGTTAGCGGGTCTCTCGACCGGGATATGAAGTTCATCCGAGACGCCATGATGTCCACATCTGGGAGTCCCCAACAAAGAGTGATCTGATTGAACATTTCGTCGTGGAGGTCCCCTGCCGCTAGACCCTGTCTGCTGAGAAAGTCTGCGGCCCAGTTGTCTATCCCCGGAATATGGACAGCTGAAATAATGGGAATGTGCATCTCTGCTCAAAGAAGAATCTTGGATACTTCTTTCATCGCTGGCCTGCTGCGAGTTCCTCCCTGACGGTTGATGTAAGCCACAGCCGTGGCATTGTCTGACTGGATCCGAACAGGGAGACCCAATAGCAAGAGCTGAAAGTTCTGAAGGGCCAAAAATATGGCTCTGATCTCTAGAACGTTGATGTGAAGGGAGCGTTCGGAGGGAGACCAGGGTCCGTGAACAGTGTGGTGGAGGAACACCGCTCCCCAGCCTATGAGGCTGGCATCTGTCGTGACTACTTGCCAGTGGACAGGACGGAAGGACTTCCCTTGAGATAGAGAGGAGACTTGAGTCCACCAGACGAGGGAGTGGAGCGCAGTCCGAGATAAGCGGACTGACCGGTCTAGAGAAGCTGGATTCTTGTCCCAGAAGGATAAAAAGATCAAGTTGTAGAGAGCGCAGATGGAATTGGGCAAAGGACACTGCTTCCATGACTGCCACCATCTTGCCTAACACTCTCATCCCATTCCGAAGGGATGTGTGACGGCGGGAGCGGAGGGATTGGGCGGCCCAGATGAGGCAAGACCTCTTGTCTTCTGGAAGAAAAACCCGGGACTGAGCCGTGTCTATCAGCATACCTAAAAAGGTGATGCGCTGACGAGGAATGAGGGATGACTTGTTGAAGTTGATAAACCACCCTAGCCTTGACAGCGTGTCTAAGCATATCTGCACGCTTTGAGCAAACTTGAGGAGAGCTCCCCTTGACAAGTAGGTCGTCCAAATAAGGAACGACCAGAACGCCTCTGGGGTGCACAATGGACATGATGGCCGCCATGACCTTTGTGAAGGCGCGAGGCGCAGT
>NC_134363.1:148505332-148539844 GCF_048569485.1 Anomaloglossus baeobatrachus | reverse complement strand
AGTTGTGCGTCTTCAATGCAAGTTGCATTTAAATCACCGTGTAGTCCTAGCCTAGGGTCCGAGATTAAAGGGGTTGTCCAGAATTTGATTGAATATCCTTAGGGCTCACCCACCCCACCGTATTTTCATTCTGAGTACGATCCAATAAAACGACAGATTACACTCAGATCAATGTTATTCTATGAGGCCGTGCACATCTCTGACTTTTTCCTTGGCTACGCCACTCCGAGGAAAAAAAGGGCATCATGTAAAAGTTGGATCCGATTGAATTGCAATGACTAAACGGAGAACATCGGACTGCACTTGGATGACATAGGAGCGTAGTTTGATTTTCACGGACTGACAGAATTATTTTTTTTTCTCCATCTTCGTCATATTAAAGAAAATGGATCACTCCCTGATCAGATTCTGATCAAACTCTGATCAAGGTTGGATAAGAGTGTGATTTGCTTAATCGACCCGAATCAGTCAGATGAGAAAATATTCGCTGGTGTGACCCTAACTTTAGGATGATTCCTCCAATATCAGATCAGTGCGTCTGATGCCCAAGTAAAAGAGAGAGCTATAGTGCTGTACCCAAGAACGGCCACTTCACAACATAGGGCACTGTTCTGGCTCCTGCACCCTTCTTTCCATGATTATGTTCAGCAGTGCACCCTTCTTTCCATGATTATGTTCAGCAGTGCACCCTTCTTTCCTGATTATCTTCAGCAGTGCACCCTTCTTTCATTGATTATTTTCAGCGATGCACCCTTCTTTCCATGATTATGTTCAGCAGTGCACCCTTCTTTCCATGATTATCTTCAGCAGTGCACCCTTCTTTCTATGATTATCTTCAGCAGTGCACCCTTCTTTCCATGATTGTCTTCATCAATGCACCCTTCTTTCCATGATTGTCTTCAGCTGTGCACCCTTCTTTCTATGATTATCTTCAGCGCTGCACCCTTCTTTCTATGATTATCTTCAGCGCTACACCCTTCTTTCCATGATTATCTTCAGTGCTGCACCCTTCTTTCCATGATTATCTTCAGTGCTGCACCCTTCTTTCCATGATTATCTTCAGCGCTGCACCCTTCTTTCCATGATTATCTTCAGCGCTGCACCCTTCTTTCCTAATTATCATCAGAGGTGCACCCTTCTTTCTATGATTATCTTCTGTGGTGCTCCCTTCTTTCCTAATTATCTTCAGCGCTGCACCCTTCTTTCCATGATTATCTTCATTGATACAGCCTCCTTTCCTTTTACATAGGAGCTGCCAGCAGCTGACAGGTGGGGGTGGCGGGGAATCAGACCTGCACCGTTCCGTCCGATATCCTATGGATAAACATATAGCTGGGCTGATTTAGGAAAACCTGCACTCGCAGTGGGTTGGATCCGATGACCCTTGAGGACCCCTCCATCTCTACCATTCTATGATATTAATGACTATAGGTCATCAATAAATAAGTCCATAAGTTACTTTTATTTTCGTAACACGTCTTTTAAGTTACCTCTATTTTTTAGGGGGTGGCGGTACAAGTGGACAGAAGTAGTGCAAAATTTTAGGCTAGTTTCACACATCTGTGGTCTAAGTATGGACTGGTCACATATCTGATAATCTAGGATAATATCAATATCAACTATCAACACATTTCACGATGATTGGATGCCTAGGGGTCTCCATAGCTTTACCAGACCATGCTATTAGTTCAGCATGTATAACACAGGCCCATTTAATAAAAATCAATTATGAATGGCCATGACAGTAGGCACTTTTGCTCTCTCCATCAGATTTCCTCCTCTCCTGACTTGAATCAAGGATCTTTTCTCTGGCTCCTTTCTGCGTGTGGGCATTACAAGTATGGCTGCACAAAAGAGCAGTTGTGATGACATATGGGCACATTAGAATATATTCATGAGCACCGGCACGCCCACGTCATCCTCTGAAATTAGCCCCGGAGGTGTCTCAGTCCACGGTGTACCATGAGTGTATGTACTGAAAAGACATCAACTCTTTCAGTGCTAACTATGGGTTGCAGCCTCCACGCTGAGCGATTTTTCCGTTTTTTGTTTCTGTTTGTTTCCTTCTTCCGAGACCCGTAACTTTTTTTTATTTTTCTGTCAATCTTGCCATATGAGGGCTTGTTTATCGCAGGACAAGTTGTACTTTTAAATGAAACCATAAGTTTTACCATATAGTGTACTGGAAAGCGACAAACAAATTACAAATGTGGAAAAATTGCAAAAAAAGGATTGTTTTTGGAATATTTTATTCATTGTGTTCACTATATGGTAAAACTGATGTGTGGGTATGATGCCTCAGGTTGATACAAGTTCGTAGACACCAAACATGTATAGGTTTACGTGTATCTAAGGGGTTAAAAACAAATTCAGAATTTTGTCCAAAAAAAGTGGCGCACTTTTTGCGCTATTTCCGCGACCCGTAGCGTTCTCATTTTTCAGGATCATTAGTTCAGTGATGGCTTATTTTTTGCGTCTCGAGCTGACACTTTTCATTTGTGCGCAGATGCTACATTTCGATCGCTTATTATTGCATTTTGCACAAAATTTGAAACGATCAAAAAACGTAAGTTTGACGTTTTGGAATTTTTTTGCGGCTATGCCGTTTATCGATCGGATTAACTGATTTTATATTTTGATTGGGCATTTCTGAACGTGGCGATACCAAACGTGTATATTTTCACCTTTTAAGGGCACTTTACACGCTGCGATATCGATATCAACGATTAGGTGAGTAATTTTGATCGTTAACAGTCGTACGTGCGTTTCACACGCAACGATGTCGCTAACGAGGCCGGATGTGCGTCACGAGCTCCGTGACCCCAACGACATTTCATTAGCGATGTCGTTGTGTGTAAAGTGCCCTTTGGTGTTCAATAAGGCGAATGGGGGATGATTTGAACTTTTAAGGGTGCTTTACACCAGACAATCTATCGTGCGATAGATCGTCGGGGTCACGGTTTTTGTGACGCACATCCGGCATCGCTGGCGATGCCAGCCTGTGTGACACCTCCTAGCGACGCAGTATCGCTCACAAATCGGGAGTCGTGTACTGCTCGCTAGGTTCCATAATATCGTTTGATTTAGTTGACCATCGTTTCCGTGGTAGCACACGCCGCTCCGTGTGACACCACGGGAACGATGAGCAGCTCACCTGCCTCCCGCGGCCGCCGCCGGCTCTATGTGGAAGGAAGGAGGTGAGCGGGATGTTTACATCCTGCTCATCTCCGCCCCTCCGCTTCTATTGGCCGGCGGCCGTGTGACGTCGCTGTGACGCCGAACGTCCCTCCCACTCCAGGAAGTGGACGTTCGCCGCCCACAGCGAGGTCGCACGAGAGGTAAGTATGTGTGACGGGGGTAACTAACTTTGTGCGACACGGGCAGCGATTTGCCCGTGACGCAAAAAGGCCGGGGGCGAGTACGATCGATTGTGAAATCGCACAATCGGTCGTACCGTGTAAAGCAGCCTTTAGAGTTGTTTTTTAATTTTTTACAACTTTTTTTTTTATTTTTTTTATTTCATTTTACTAGTCCCCCCTAGGGGACTATAAGGATCAGCAATCTGATTGCGAATTAATTTCTGTAGATCAGAGCTGCACAGCTCAGATCAGCAAAAATCATCAATCTGATTATTAATTCATTTCTATAGATCAGAGCTGCACAGCTCAGATCAGCAAAAATCATCAATCTGATTATTAATTCATTTCTATAGATCAGAGCTGCACAGCTCAGATCAGCAAAAATCATCAATCTGATTATTAATTCATTTCTATAGATCAGAGCTGCACAGCTCAGATCAGCAAAAATCATCAATCTGATTATTAATTCATTTCTATAGATCAGAGCTGCACAGCTCAGATCAGCAAAAATCATCAATCTGATTGCGAATTCATTTCTATAGATCAGAGCTGCACAGCTCAGATCAGAAAAAATGCTGCGTTTTTGTTACAGGAACTACGGGATGATAGCGACAGGAGCCATCACATGACCCTGTGCTACCATGGCAACCATCAGTTCCCCCCATGATTGCATCACGGGGCCTCCGATAGCGGCGGGGAAAGGCGTGCTCCCTGCTGTCACATTTTCACAACGCAATTTAAGAGGTTAATAGGCGCGGGTGGATCGTGGATCCACCTGCGCCTGATAGCCGCACATGTCTCCTGTACAAATCAGCAGACATGTGCGGAGATCACCGCCGACTCACCGCAGCAGCCAGAAGTGATCACCCCTTCATAATTTAGGACGTACCGTTACGTCCTCAGTCGTGAAGGGGTTAAAAGCATTGCTGACATTTCTTGGCCTCGCATAGTGAGATCTATCCGCACGTCATCCTCTGACCATTGCGTCATACGTTTTCCAACTCTGTCAGTGCAAATGAGCGAATACCATCTGGAGCAAAACACGTGGCTGGAGGAAGAGTTAATCGTATTCTTTGTTACATTTTCTACCCCCTTTCATTTCCTCGCTAGCAGACGGGAACACATAAATATTAATGGGTGGCCCTAGGCTGGGGGACGTGATGATTAGTTTTCACATTGGGGAGGAGTGTGGGTTGTATAATGCTGCCAGACACAGATGAGTTACTGAGGTTACATTATACATTGCCTCTTCCTCATCATCGCTGAGTGGTGGGATATATGTATACAGTCTCCAACCTGCGGCTCTATAGCTGGTAACACTACAACTCCCAGCACACCACACAGCCTAAGGCCTCTGCCACATTTCAGGATTAAAAACGTACATGTCTTGGGTGCATGTTTCGTTTTGGATGTCCGTTTCTCCGGTTCGTATAGATCAAAAAAATTGGTCTGCACTCTGACAAGTGGGTGGTGGTGCAAGTGAGAAATGGGTCCAATCCAAGATAATAAATAAATTCACTGCACTCATAGATTGTGATGCAAAAAGTTTTCCAATTTTATTGAGGCGACTGTGAAGTCATTCCGACGTTTCGACCCCGCCTGGGTCTTAGTCAAGAGTCGCTTCAAGATGGGTGCCTGGGATATGGAAATTTGAGTGGGTTAATAGCGTTTGGTAGAGAATACCTTGAGGATAAAGGTCCTGGGTTTAGCCAGCGCAGCAGCAGGATACACCATATCACCAGCCACGGCGCCACTATTAACCCACTCAAATTTCCATATCCCAGGCACCCATCTTGAAGCGACTCTTGACTAAGACCCCAGGCGGGGTCGAAACGTCGGAATGACTTCACAGTCGCCTCAATAAAATTGGAAAACTTTTTGCATCACAATCTATGAGTGCAGTGAATTTATTTAATATCTTTGGTACGTATGACATCCGTGTGTTGGCGTATGCTTGCCGTGCGTGCGTTGCGTGTTGAATGGAGATACGTACATGTCAAGTCCGTATGGGAGTCCGTGTGGCTTGAGACGTTTCACCATTAAAAAAACGCACACGGACCATACGAAAACACAAATACTTGGTCCGTGTCACTTACGTGCAGACACGGACCTATTGACTTTAGCGAGTCCGTGTCTGCGTGATGCCGGAGAAACGCGGACATGTCATCCGTGCAAAAAAACGCACACATGTACAAACCACACGGACACACGTTCTGTGTGGTTTTATGTGTGTGTGCCTGTTACTATAGGGTAACATTGGTGCACGTGTGCACGTGCCGCCGGTATGTGCAAAAAAGTACCAAACACGTACCGGCGGCACGGATGTGTGTTGGAGGCCTAAGAGATAGCAAAGATTATCTTCGGCGGGGACACGTCAATGGTCGGCAGATATATTGAAGTTAATGTGTCTCAATGATGGGGGTTATGGTAGTATTGTAAATGGACATCTGTGGTCCTAAATCCTGATTTCGGTATTTGTATAAGTCACTCATAATTCCCTTTCTGTAGTGAAACTGGAGGGTGAGTACCCAACATAACGTGGTGCTGTGAGCAGATATTGGTGCCACTAGTAATGGCAGTCACGTAGATGATCCATTAAAGGGAATCTGTCAGCAGGTTTTTGCTCCCTTATCTGAGAGCATCAAAGAGGCCCTGAGGTCAATGATGTATCACTTAGGTCCCTTTCACACATCAGTTATTAGCCATCAGTCATAATCCGTTGGCTCGACGAGTCCGTCGCAGATTGTGGAAAAACTGATGCGACTGATCAGTCGAAAAAATGGATCTGTCACATCAGTTGTGTTTTTTTTCAGCCCAGCAGTGTTTTTACACCCTATCTGAGCGTGCTCAGTTAAAACGGATTCCGCCATTTGACGGATGACGATGGATCCTGCGCCCATAGGCTTCCATTCTACCAAACGACTTGGTAGAATGGAAGCCTATGGGCGACAGGATCCCATCCGTTCATCGTCAAACTGGCGGAATCCGTTTTAACTGAGCACGCTCAGATAGGGTGTAAAAACACTGCTGGGCCTGAAAAAAACACAACTGATGCTGACAGATCCATTTTTTCGACTGATCAGTCGCATCAGTTTTTCCACCAATCTGCGACGGACTCGTCGAGCCAACGGATTATGACTGATGGCTAATAACTGATGTGTGAAAGGGGCCTTAGATTACTGTATGCAGTCGTTCTGACACAGTGAAAGATTTCAGATTTTGCATGTAGCAGAGCTGGGAGAGCTGCCAACCCCAGGCTTTCAGTGTATATTTCCATAGACCAAAGATGCTAATCACAGAGGGTGGCAGAGTTAAGGCCACTTTACACACAGGGACATTGCTAGATATGTCGCTGCCAATGGCACCCGCCCCCGTCGTTTGTGCGTCACGGGTAAATCGCTGCCCGTGGCGCACAATATCCTTAGTCCCCGTCACACGGACTTACCTGCCTAGCGACGTCGCTGTGGCCGGTGAACCGCCTCCTTTCTAAGGGGGCGGTTTGTTCGGCATCACAGCGGCGTCACTAAGCGGCCGCCCAATAGAAGCGCCCACCACCTTCCTTCCTCATTGCCGGCGGCCGCAGGTACGGTGTTGTTCCTCGTTCCTGCGGTGTCACACGTAGCGATGTGTGATGCCGCAGGAACGACAAACAACCTGCGTCCTGCTACAGCAATGATAATCGGGAAAGGAATGACACGTGAACGATCAACTAGGTAATTTTGATTGTTAACGGTCGTTCGTGCGTTTCACACGCAACGACGTCGCTAACGAGGCCGGATGTGCGTCACGAATTCCATGACCCCAACGACATCTCGTTAGCGATGTTGTTGCGTGTAAAGCGGCCTTTAGGTTACAACTCACACATGGCTGAGACCCACTAATGATAAAGATAAAGGGCTTAAGCTAACATTGTAGGTAAACAAAAAAAGACTGTGAAATAACAGAGACAGGGCTGAAGTCTCTGTTTTAACTCTTGCAGCATGCTGTCTTCAGGTTACATTACAGAAATCTGCTGACAGAGTACCTGTAATAGTTTCCAGCATAGAGCGTTTAGTGGGATTTCTCTCTTTTGGGGTCAGGTCATGAGAATGGTTGTAGTCCAAGTTAATTAATGGATGCCATTGGCGGATAGGTGTGGTGTGACGCCCTGGACTAGCCAGGTAGTCACAGATAGGCCCCCGCATAACACCCGTCCCCCTAAAAAGGTAACAGCAGCCAACCACATTAAAACCTAGTCACCTCCCTCAGACCTTGATGGTCACACCAGGGGGCGGAGCCAGGCGGTTGGCCACGCCCACCGAGGAGTCCAGAGGGACTGAGGCAGGAAAACAGTAGTCAGTTCAAGTTCAAAGTCAGAAAGAGGAGTTATGAGGAGTAGAGTGCAGCAGGCCTGTGGTGACAGGTCTGCAGCGGAAACTGACAGGTGCCAGGGTCATAGCCCTGGTACCTTGGCTAGGAGGCAGGTGGTGGCCTGGCCTGCAGGAGTCGGGAAGACGGCCAGGTGGAACCGTAAGGGACCGGGACAGGGTAGTGGCCCGCCGGTACCGAACCGGGGAACCGACTGGAAACGGGAGCACCAGGGGGGGTACTCAGACCCAGAACGAGGCCCAGAAGCCACTGGACCACATCAAATTCACTGATTGAGGTCTGGACCTTAGGTCCTTTCCCACCCAAGACCCGACTGAAGGCAACAGCCCACCGAGGGGGATAGAAAGCCACCGCACAGGCAGAGAGATCCCACGGGCCAGCGCCTGCGGGCAAACGGACTCCATCGATTCATACATAGCCGGGGAGCGGACTCCCGCTGCTAAGGAATAGGCAGTCTACACAAACATAACAAGGTGCAGGAAGAAGTCCAAGACCACCAACCCGGGTGGGGGACAAGACGCAGCTGGCTGTGGGCACCGACCACCATCAACTTTGTTCATCAGAGACTTGAGTGTGTCAGTAATCGTGAGTACAACAGTGCCATCCGGCCGCGCACCGCCCAATTACCACTCTCCCCAAGCGGGTCCCAGGGCCACCATCCCTGCCCACGGAGGGGTTAACATCTTGCTGCATCTCCCCCGGGTGCCCCGTAACTGCAGCAGTGGTGTCTACACCTTTACCACGTCCCGTGGGTGGCGTCACGAACTCAAACACGGCTTCGGCCGTACACCTACCTAACCACCCCCATCAAGATCGCCAGCATCCCCTTGCAGAGCGACGTGACCCCCGGGTCCGGAGGCGCTTGAGCCACCCACCAAATGAGGCCGGACCCGAGCGGCTCGGCTTCAGCCGAGAGCAGGGCGGTACATGTGGTAGCCCACCGATCTTGGTTGTTACACTCCCAGCCGCACCCTGCGCCCATACCTCGGGGGTCCATGCGGAGGCAGGGTGCCAGTGTGAGCAACAGCGCAGACACTGGGCACGGCCCTGCGGCGTGGCACGGACTTGCGGCTTCTAAATTTCGACGCAGTTTTCAATTTTGTAAAAATTGTGTAAGTGATATGTGGCCAGCGGTGTTGTGATTGTGTATGTAATAATAATATAATATTATATTATATATTGTGTGTCGCGACTGTGTATATAGTGTATGTGATGACATGCGTGGAGTGATAAGGAGATATTGTTTATCCCGTAATACCGTATGTAGTGTGAGTACTTGTATGATGGTATGTATTGGGCGATTATATGACGGTGTGTTAATATCATCTATGTAGTGTTACGGTTTGATTGTGTATGTATGGGGACAATGTGCGCAGGGTATGGATCATATATGCAGTGCATACATGTGGTATTAGTGTGTTTGCTGTGACTATATATATATATATATATATATTAGTGCCAGTGGTGCTATCAGTGTGGATTATTGCACCGTCACTAGCTCAGCCGGTGGTTGGCACTGGCAGCGTCCTCTGCGCTCCGCCTGCCGTCCCCGGGATTTGCATTGTGATGAGAGGAGGGGTAGCTGTAAGTCAGTCATGCTATGACATCTGTGTATCAGACACCAGGCTTGTGCCGGGCCCCGCACTCACCCCGGGGGGAGCCACGTACATCACAGTCTGCTGCCTGCCTAAAGCCCTCCAGCTCCGGCACAATGGGATGAAATGCCCTGAGGCCATCCCTCCCGTCTCCTGGCTGTCTCGCAGTTGGCAGCCACATCCAGGGTCTCTGCTACCCGCGGCTCGTCTCCTGTGTTTTCGGCTTCCACTATCAGCTGACGTTGTGGAGTCCCAGAACCCGACCCAACCCGGGGGAACCGTTCACCTGAGCGTCCCCCGCGCTGTGATCCCACCTCTACCCCTCCACATCCGGAGCTGACCAACCTTCGCCTGTCGGGGAACATGACAACAGCGGCGTATTAATATCCGCTCTTCACCAATCACAACTCAGCATTTTTAATAAAGGGCTTCTTATGGCTGAACGGTAAGAGATCACCGTAAGACGGGGCTTGAGGTAGTAGCTGTGGGGGGCTGCCGGGGAAGCTGTGGGGTCTGGACACATTATAGGGTTAATGTCATTGTCTCTTATTAGCTGGGTTACTTGTATTGTAAGATTTGCTTTGTGTTTTTGTTTTATATTGGCCATTGGGTTTTATCTTGTCCTATCACAAGGGTCAGTAGTTGCCTTCTAGTGCTCATTTTGGAGACCCCCCCCCCCAACTGGAGGGGGGAGAAGGGGTACACATGCATAAAGCAAGGCGTCTATACACTTTACATCTGTATGTACATATATGTTGTGTATGATAATCTCTGTACAGCGCTACGGAATATGTTGGCAGCTGGATATCCAGAAGGCTCACTGAGGCCTATTTGTCGGACTCCTTGAGTGATAAGATAGTAATAGCGATTTATGGGGCTGAGATATCACAGATCTATGTTTAGATCCAAGGGTGGACATAGAATTGGTGCAGCCAGGGGCCCAAGAGGCAAGGGGGCCCACTTCTACTTCCAAAACAGGTGCAATTTTGCTTTCTTAGGAGCTTTTGGGCAGCAAAGGGCCCCTATATTGTTCTTGCACAGGGGCCCTTTACTGTCTGTGTCCATCAGTGCTTAGATTAGATGGGGTCCAACATCCGGGACTCCCCAATCAGCTGTTACCACATCCCGTGATCGCCGCAAGTACACGGTGTATGGAGCTGGAACACCATGTAGTGGCCGGTCTCCGATGCGGCAGCTCAGACTCTATTAAATTGCATGGGAGCTGAGCTGCGGAACCTAGAACGGCCACTATGCAATGTATGGAACTGCCCATGACACCAGTTATCCGCTGATCATCGGTGGGGGGGGGGGCATGCTCGGTGACTGACCCCAAACTATTTGACATGGATACCTATCCTTAGGAAAGGTCATCAGTATCACAGTCTCAGACAACCCATTTAACAAAGCCAATGCCACAATAGAGATGAATGTAAAAGAGGGCTGCCCAACGACATGACAGGTTCTTTGGTTAGTTTTCTACAATATGTTACGATCCTGTGATCAAAGGAACTCCAGTAAGGTTACAACACAGGTGAAGAGCACTTTAAGACTAAAATCACACTCTGTTCACTAGCTAAGCCAGCCCCTTTTCCTATCACACTCTGATCACTCGCTAAGCCAGCCCCTTTTCCTATCACACTCTGATCACTCGCTAAGCCAGCCCCTTTTCCTATCACACTCTGATCACTAGCTAAGCCGGCCCCTTTTCCTATCACACTCTGATCACTCGCTAAGCCAGCCCCTTTTCCTATCACACTCTGATCACTAGCTAAGCCAGCCCCTTTTGCTGTCATGCTCTGTTTCCTAGCTAAGCCAGCCCCTTTTGCTGTTGTGCTCTGATCACAAGCTAAGCCAGCCCCTTTTCCTATCACACTCTGATCACTCGCTAAGCCAGCCCCTTTTCCTATCACACTCTGATCACTCGCTAAGCCAGCCCCTTTTCCTATCACACTCTGATCATTAGCTAAGCCAGCCCCTTTTCCTATCACACTCTGATCACTAGCTAAGCCAGCCCCTTTTCATATCACACTCTAATCACTAGCTAAGCCAGCCCCTTTTCCTATCACGCTCTGATCACTAGCTAAGCCAGCCCCTTTTCCTATCACGCTCTGATCACTAGCTAAGCCAGCCCCTTTTCCTATCACACTCTGATCACTAGCTCAGCCAGCCCCTTTTCCTATCACACTCTGATCACTAGCTAAGCCAGCCCCTTTTCCTATCACGCTCTGATCACTAGCTAAGCCAGCCCCTTTTCCTATCACGCTCTGATCACTAGCTAAGCCAGCCCCTTTTCCTATCACGCTCTGATCACTAGCTAAGCCAGCCCCTTTTCCTATCACGCTCTGATCACTAGCTAAGCCAGCCCCTTTTCCTATCACGCTTTGATCACTAGCTAAGCCAGCCCCTTTTCCTATCACGCTTTGATCACTCGCTAAGCCAGCCCCTTTTCCTATCACACTCTGATCACTAGCTAAGCCAGCCCCTTTTCCTATCACACTCTGATCACTAGCTAAGCCAGCCCCTTTTCCTATCACGCTCTGATCACTGGTTAAGCCAGCCCCTTTTCCTATCACACTCTGATCACTAGCTAAGCCAGCCCCTTTTCCTATCACGCTCTGATCACTAGCTAAGCCAGCCCCTTTTCCTATCACGCTCTGATCACTAGCTAAGCCAGCCCCTTTTCCTATCACGCTTTGATCACTAGCTAAGCCAGCCCCTTTTCCTATCACGCTCTGATCACTAGCTAAGCCAGCCCCTTTTCCTATCACGCTCTGATCACTAGCTAAGCCAGCCCCTTTTCCTATCACGCTCTGATCACTAGCTAAGCCAGCCCCTTTTCCTATCACGCTCTGATCACTAGCTAAGCCAGCCCCTTTTCCTATCACGCTCTGATCACTAGCTAAGCCAGCCCCTTTTCCTATCACGCTCTGATCACTAGCTAAGCCAGCCCCTTTTCCTATCACACTCTGATCACTAGCTCAGCCAGCCCCTTTTCCTATCACACTCTGATCACTAGCTAAGCCAGCCCCTTTTCCTATCACGCTCTGATCACTAGCTAAGCCAGCCCCTTTTCCTATCACACTCTGATCACTAGCTAAGCCAGCCCCTTTTCCTATCACACTCTGATCACTAGCTAAGCCAGCCCCTTTTCCTATCACGCTCTGATCACTAGCTAAGCCAGCCCCTTTTCCTATCACGCTCTGATCACTAGCTAAGCCAGCCCCTTTTCTCTGCTGCTGCACCAGCTGAGTGGCAGCCAGACCCTTTTAGTGCACATCACTGACTCGGGGATGTGGTGGAAGCTTTCTCCCACGCCAAACTAAATGTAAACACAGAGCTGCTGTGACCGGCACTGACAGCAGTACGTCAGACATGCTTTCATGATGGAAGTATATCCGTGAAATGTATTAATTACCATTTTACATATGTATAAGACAAAATATTGCACCTGTTATGGTGCCCCCTTGTGGTGTTTTGATTCCTCTTCAGAACGACCACCTGATATATCCAGTAAGATGATTTCGCCTCTCATGTGCTGGTAATTATTGTCCGCCCTGCGCAGTATTATTGTCCGCCCTGCGCAGTATTATTGTCCGCCCTGCGCAGTATTATTGTCCGCCCTGCGCAGTATTATTGTCCGCCCTGCGCAGTATTATTGTCCGCCCTGCGCAGTATTATTGTCCGCCCTGCGCAGTATTATTGTCCGCCCTGCGCAGTATTATTGTCCGGCCTGCGCAGTATTATTGTCCGGCCTTCGCAGTATTATTGTCCGGCCTTCGCAGTATTATTGTCCGGCCTTCGCAGTATTATTGTCCGACCTGCGCAGTATTATTGTCCGCCCTGCGCAGTATTATTTTCCGCCCTGCGCAGTATTATTGTCCGCCCTGCGCAGTATTATTGTCCGCCCTGCGCAGTATTATTGTCCGCCCTGCGCAGTATTATTGTCCGCCCTGCGCAGTATTATTGTCCGCCCTGCGCAGTATTATTGTCCGCCCTGCGCAGTATTATTGTCCGCCCTGCGCAGTATTATTGTCCGCCCTGTGCAGTATTATTGTCCGCCCTGCGCAGTATTATTGTCCGTCCTGCGCAGTATTATTTTCCGGCCTGCGCAGTATTATTTTCCGGCCTGCGCAGTATTATTTTCCGCCCTGCGCAGTATTATTGTCCGCCTTGCGCAGTATTATTTTCCGCCCTGCGCAGTATTATTGTCCGGCCTTCGCAGTATTATTGTCCGCCCTGCGCAGTATTATTGTCCGTCCTGCGCAGTATTATTGTCCGTCCTGCGCAGTATTATTGTCCGTCCTGCGCAGTATTATTGTCCGGCCTTCGCAGTATTATTGTCCGCCCTGCGCAGTATTATTGTCCGCCCTGCGCAGTATTATTGTCCGCCCTGCGCAGTATTATTGTCCGCCCTGCGCAGTATTATTGTCCGCCCTGCGCAGTATTACTGTCCGCCCTGCGCAGTATTATTGTCCGCCCTGCGCAGTATTATTGTCCGCCCTGCGCAGTATTATTGTCCGCCCTGCGCAGTATTATTGTCCGCCCTGCGCAGTATTATTGTCCGTCCTGCGCAGTATTATTGTCCGTCCTGCGCAGTATTATTTTCCGGCCTGCGCAGTATTATTTTCCGGCCTGCGCAGTATTATTTTCCGGCCTGCGCAGTATTATTGTCCGGCCTTCGCAGTATTATTGTCCGCCCTGCGCAGTATTATTGTCCGTCCTGCGCAGTATTATTGTCCGTCCTGCGCAGTATTATTTTCCGGCCTGCGCAGTATTATTTTCCGGCCTGCGCAGTATTATTTTCCGCCCTGCGCAGTATTATTGTCCAACTTTCGCAGTATTATTGTCCGCCCAGCGCAGTATTATTGTCCGCCCTGCGCAGTATTATTTTCCGCCCTGCGCAGTATTATTGTCCGCCCTGCGCAGTATTATTTTCCGCCCTGCGCAGTATTATTGTCCAACTTTCGCAGTATTATTGTCCGCCCAGCGCAGTATTATTGTCCGCCCTGCGCAGTATTATTTTCCGCCCTGCGCAGTATTATTGTCCGCCCTGCGCAGTATTATTGTCCGCCCTGCGCAGTATTATTGTCCGCCCTGCGCAGTATTATTGTCCGCCCTGCGCAGTATTATTGTCCGTCCTGCGCAGTATTATTTTCCGGCCTGCGCAGTATTATTGTCCGCCCAGCGCAGTATTATTGTCCAACCTTCGCAGTATTATTGTCCGCCCTGCGCAGTATTATTGTCCGCCCAGCGCAGTATTATTGTCCGCCCTGCGCAGTATTATTGTCCGCCCTGCGCAGTATTATTGTCCGCCCTGCGCAGTATTATTGTCCGTCCTGCGCAGTATTATTGTCCGCCCTGCGCAGTATTATTGTCCGCCCTGCGCAGTATTATTGTCCGCCTTGAGCAGTATTATTGTCCGCCTTGCGCAGTATTATTGTCCGCCCTGCGCAGTATTATTGTCCGCCTTGCGCAGTATTATTGTTCGCCCTGCGCAGTATTATTTTCCGGCCTGCGCAGTATTATTGTTCGCCCTGCGCAGTATTATTGTCCGCCCTGCGCAGTATTATTGTCCGCCTTGCGCAGTATTATTGTCCGCCCTGCGCAGTATTATTGTCCGCCCTGCGCAGTATTATTGTCCGCCTTGAGCAGTATTATTGTCCGCCTTGCGCAGTATTATTGTCCGCCTTGAGCAGTATTATTGTCCGCCTTGCGCAGTATTATTGTCCGCCCTGCGCAGTATTATTGTCCGCCTTGAGCAGTATTATTGTCCGCCTTGCGCAGTATTATTGTCCGCCTTGAGCAGTATTATTGTCCGCCTTGCGCAGTATTATTGTCCGCCCTGCGCAGTATTATTGTCCGCCTTGAGCAGTATTATTGTCCGCCTTGCGCAGTATTATTGTCCGCCTTGAGCAGTATTATTGTCCGCCTTGCGCAGTATTATTGTCCGCCCTGCGCAGTATTATTGTCCGCCTTGAGCAGTATTATTGTCCGCCTTGCGCAGTACTACAGTCCTAGTGATACTACAAGATCAGAGTGGTGGTACTGAGTATGTGTGCCCACCAGGACACGGCACATTAGGTGGGCCTTCTGAGAGGGAATCGGATGAACAGCAGGGGGCATGATAACAGATATGTAGCTGCTAGATCTATACACATGAGTATTATTTTAAATTTAATCTCATTTACATTGTGTTCCTTTTTGGATGTGTAGTCTCCAGACGGCCCCGGTAATACGCAGGCCGGGTATGAGTCTGGGCATGTGACGTACACTTATCCCCATCAGTCTGATTTGTTTGTGCCAGGTCTCAATAGCCCGGCGCTGCTCCCGATCACGGCCTTTGTCAGCAAAGCAGTATTATCCGGCGAATCCCTTTAATGCTTGTTTTGCTTTGTCATTTGTAAGCGAGGATTAAAGGTCTCCATACATGTGCTCTGCGGCAGAGCTGTAGTGTTTGCTGTGATGTGACCGGGCAGCACACAGCCGACCCTTGTTCCTTGGACACTCGCAACACCAACCTCCATCTTTATCATCCTTTCTGGTCCTGATCTGCGATCTAAGATGACAGTAAATGGTGGGGATTGTTCTACTGGACTTTACAGATGTAGCAAAGACGTCTGGTATCTTCATCACTGGCCTGTTAAAGGGGCTGTCCAGCATAGAAAAGAGTTTTTAAAGGCATCTTTTACAATAAAAAATGTTGGCATACTCATCCTTCCAGCACCCCCATGGATCCAGCGCAGGTCACTCCAGAGATCTTTGCCAGCTCTGAAAGCAATGCCAGAGAACCGCTGCAGCCTGTGATTGGCTGCAGCACTCAGGTGACTAGAAGGCTGTGTCAGAGCAGAGATCACTTCTAGACCCCTAGAACAGCCGACACTGGGTCCATGAGGGGCGCTCAAAGGTGAGTATGACACTGTCTTTTATTTTAATCTTGTTCGTCCATTAAAGGGAATATGTCACCAGGTTTTTGCTCCCCCATCTGAGAGCAGCATAATGTAGAGACAGAGATCCTGATTCCAGCAATGTGTCACTTACTGAGCTGTTTGCTGTCATTTCGATACGATCAATGTTTTATCTGCTGCAGATCTAGCAGTTATTTGACTGTGGAACTCTTAACCAACCCCGCCCCCAACACTAATTGGCAGCTTTCTGCCCATGTACAGTGTACACAGAAAGGGTGGGGGTGGGGTTTACAGATCTCATGAATATGCTGAACTACCTGCAGCAGACAAGTAGTCCTGTAGTAATACTCTCCTGCTGATTAAACAGTGATTTTATCAAAACTACACTAAGCAAGTGACACATCGCTGGAATCAGGATCTCTGCCCCTATATTTTGCTGCTCTCAGATTAGGTGGTGAAAGATTCATTTTAATAATATTTTTACGAAAGTGGACAACCCCTTTAAAGTATTACATTGGTAGAAAAAAAAGTAATTAAATTATTATTATTTTATCTGTTTTAGAAGACATCCCTGGAGGGGGCCATATTGCCAGCACATCCATCTCCGGTTTTCGTGTGTGTTGTCTGTATACAGCTTCATGGCAGCTGGAGTGCATGCGAGTTAGCAGACAGATAATTGTCCTATATTATTCCATTCTCCGGGAAATGATGGAGGGCGGCTTCTTCCCCTGAGACCGATGTTGTTTTCCTCCTTTATCTAGGCTGATAGCTGTACAATGGAGCAGTTACTACACGAGGTGTCTGCTGCAGATTCTGTCCCAGTCTACACAGCAAAGCTACAGGGGAACTGTAAGAAAGAAGTCACAGACTAACATGTGTGCTCTTGTGGCCAGTTTTCACACCGGCCGCGGCACGGCCCGATGATGCCTTTTTCTTACTGGAAAACCCCACCTGAGAATTGTGCACACATTATTTTAGCTTGGACCTGAGGGATGTAGCCCACCAGTAGCAAGTTCAGCGGGTTTTGCAGTCTTCTGTATTGTATGCAGCCTGATTTCGCTAGTGCACCTCTCCTGATTGTGATCCTCAAATATAACCGCCATCAGGACAGGAACAAAGGATCTTCTAGGAAATAGACTGGAGCAGACAGGTGTTTACTGGCAGGTGCTGCTGAAGACTGGCATAATACCGCCACCTGCCAGACGCCCAGGACAATTAGAAACCATCAGTGTTTATCTCCCCACCAAACTAAAGGACAATAATCGAACAGGCCAGATCCTTCTCTCCCCTATGTGCCCACCGCTCGGATCATTATTTGTGCTCCTACTGGAGATAACCGAATAGAAGTGTGCCCATCGCCCCATTTATTACCTGTGGTACTGCTAGAAATAGCTGAATATATGTGTGCCCATCGCTCCGTTCATTATCTGTTGTGCTTGTGGAGATAGCCGAATAGAAGTGTGCCCATCGGTCCATTTATTACCTGTGGTACTGCTGGAGATGGCTGAATATATGTGTGCCCACAGCTTCGGTTATTACCTGTGGTACTGCTGGAGATGGCTGAATATATGTGTGCCCACAGCTTCGGTTATTACCTGTGGTACTGCTGGAGATGGCTGAATATATGTGTGCCCACAGCTTCGGTTATTACCTGTGGTAGTGCTGGAGATGGCTGAATATATGTGTGCCCACAGCTTCGGTTATTACCTGTGGTACTGCTGGAGATGGCTGAATATATGTGTGCTCACAGCTTCGGTTATTACCTGTGGTACTGCTGGAGATGGCTGAATATATGTGTGCCCACAGCTTCGGTTATTACCTGTGGTACTGCTGGAGATGGCTGAATATATGTGTGCCCACAGCTTCGGTTATTACCTGTGGTACTGCTGGAGATGGCTGAATATATGTGTGCCCACAGCTTCGGTTATTACCTGTGGTACTGCTGGAGATGGCTGAATATATGTGTGCCCACAGCTTCGGTTATTACCTGTGGTACTGCTGGAGATGGCTGAATATATGTGTGCCCACAGCTTCGGTTATTACCTGTGGTACTGCTGGAGATGGCTGAATATATGTGTGCCCACAGCTTCGGTTATTACCTGTGGTACTGCTGGAGATGGCTGAATATATGTGTGCCCACAGCTTCGGTTATTACCTGTGGTAGTGCTGGAGATGGCTGAATATATGTGTGCCCACAGCTTCGGTTATTACCTGTGGTACTGCTGGAGATGGCTGAATATATGTGTGCCCACAGCTTCGGTTATTACCTGTGGTACTGCTGGAGATGGCTGAATATATGTATGCCCACAGCTTCGGTTATTACCTGTGGTACTGCTGGAGATGGCTGAATATATGTGTGCCCACAGCTTCGTTTATTACCTGTGGTGCTGCTGGAGATGGCTGAATATATGTGTGCCCACAGCTTCGTTTATTACCTGTGGTGCTGCTGGAGATGGCTGAATATATGTGTGCCCACAGCTTCGGTTATTACCTGTGGTACTGCTGGAGATGGCTGAATATATGTGTGCCCACAGCTTCGGTTATTACCTGTGGTAGTGCTGGAGATGGCTGAATATATGTGTGCCCACAGCTTCGGTTATTACCTGTGGTACTGCTGGAGATGGCTGAATATATGTGTGCCCACAGCTTCGGTTATTACCTGTGGTACTGCTGGAGATGGCTGAATATATGTATGCCCACAGCTTCGGTTATTACCTGTGGTACTGCTGGAGATGGCTGAATATATGTGTGCCCACAGCTTCGTTTATTACCTGTGGTGCTGCTGGAGATGGCTGAATATATGTGTGCCCACAGCTTCGGTTATTACCTGTGGTGCTGCTGGAGATGGCTGAATATATGTGTGCCCACAGCTTCGGTTATTACCTGTGGTACTGCTGGAGATGGCTGAATATATGTGTGCCCACAGCTTCGGTTATTACCTGTGGTACTGCTGGAGATGGCTGAATATATGTGTGCCCACAGCTTCGGTTATTACCTGTGGTACTGCTGGAGATGGCTGAATATATGTGTGCCCACAGCTTCGGTTATTACCTGTGGTACTGCTGGAGATGGCTGAATATATGTATGCCCACAGCTTCGGTTATTACCTGTGGCACTGCTGGAGATGGCTGAATATATGTGTGCCCACAGCTTCGGTTATTACCTGTGGTGCTGCTGGAGATGGCTGAATATATGTGTGCCCACAGCTTCGGTTATTACCTGTGGTACTGCTGGAGATGGCTGAATATATGTATGCCCACAGATTCGGTTATTACCTGTGGTACTGCTGGAGATGGCTGAATATATGTGTGCCCACAGCTTCGTTTATTACCTGTGGTACTGCTGGAGATGGCTGAATATATGTGTACCCACAGCTTCGTTTATTACCTGTGGTGCTGCTGGAGATAGCCAAATATGTGTGCCCATCGCTCTGTTCATTATTTGTGGCACTGCTTCAGACAGTCGACTATAAGTGTGCCCACTGCTCTGTTCAGTATCTGTGGTACTGCTGGAGATAGTGGAATATGTGTGCCCATCACTAGGTTTAGTATCTGTGGTACTGCTTGGGAGAGCTAAATATAAGTGTGCCCACCGCTATGTTCATTATCTGCGGTACTGCTAGATATTGCTGAATATACGGTAAGTTTGTCCACCGCTCCATGTATTAACTGTGGTACTGCTGAAGATAGCTGAATATAAGTGTGCCCACCGCATCCGTTTATTACCTGTGGTACTGCTGGAGATGGCTAAGTACATATGCGGCCACGGCTCCATTCCAATGGGGCATTCAGGACCCCACTCCCTGGAATGGAAGGGGTCCCCGCAATCTCAAACTTACCAATAAGGATGTGTTTTAGGGTTGGTTTGAATCAATTTGCAGAACCTGCTCCAGTAATGTCAGTAATTTAGGGTCGCTTGATGAGCCCTCCTCTTACCTGCCGGTACCCGCGGCTTTTCTTTTGATTAGCTGCCCTGTCACGTCATCACATGTGTCAATCTGCAACTATTACATCGCACCAGGCCGGCCAATCAAAAGAAGCGCCACGAATGCCGTCAGGTCGGAGTTGGCTCTCAGGACCCTTGTCCAGCGGTCACAGATTACCGACATGGCCGATGTATCTGGAGTGGCGATAACCCTTGATCTTTGGTGACAGACTTCAGAGGTGATGTCACGATTTCAGTTTATGACCGCTGCATCCAATCACTGGTCTCAGCAGCTTGCAGTGACGACATTGGCATCATCGATTCACTAGGACCAGTGATTGGCTGCAGATATTGTGTTGTAGTCACATCACTGCTGTAGCTTGTCCATAAAAACCAAGGCAGCGGCGGAAAGCTGATGGTGTGTAATGCCTACGGTGATAAAAATGTAACACTGAGGCCAGTGATTGTCTGCAGCGGTCACATGAGCATGATTCGCATGTCATCACTACAGGACAGTTCAGAGAATCCACTAAAACTATGAAAAATCTCTTCTTTTATAGATTTGGTTTAGAGTGCAACAAAAGAAAACTTTTTCCCTCACCCTATGACGGCACCACGATATAAGGGTGCCGTCATGGGTTCGGAAAAAACACATTACCGGTAAGTAATTACGTATTTTTCCCTCACCCTATGACGGCACCCTTATATCGTGGTGCCGTCATGGGTTCGGAAAAAACACATTACCGGTAAGTAATTACGTATTTTTCCTCACCCTATGACGGCACCCTTATATCGTGGTGCCGTCATGGGTTCGGAAAAGACACATTACCGGTAAGTAATTACGTATTTTTCCTCACCCTATGACGGCACCCTTATATCGTGGTGCCGTCATGGGTTCGGAAAAAACACATTACCGGTAAGTAATTACGTATTTTTCCTCACCCTATGACGGCACCCTTATATCGTGGTGCCGTCATGGGTTCGGAAAAAACACATTACCGGTAAGTAATTACGTATTTTTCCCTCACCCTATGACGGCACCCTTATATCGTGGTGCCGTCATGGGTTCGGAAAAGACACATTACCGGTAAGTAATTACGTATTTTTTTTTTTTTAAAAAAAATAGTGCCATGTGAACAGGGCTTTGTCGGCTGCGTCTCCTTCCCTCCTCCTTCGTACTCGTCGCTCCGTATGCCAAGACAATACCTGGAGTTCAGATTTCCATTTTGTTGCTGTAAAGACATTCCTCTCTGGATCGGATTCAGACTAATTTCCTTTTATTGTTTGTGTTTCTTTTCTTTTTTTTTTTTTATTGATTTTCTGGATTAAAAGCAAAATGAGTTCTTACATTTTTGCAGAACGTCTCTGGGGCACGGCCGGGGCGCTGCTATTTTTGTTACTATTCTTCATTGTTTTTATAAAGGATAAATTTAGAGGCAGGCGGAGAATTCTTCCTAGTCCCATTTCACAGTCTGGTAGTCATCCTAGGTCATTGCTGTCTCCTGAGCAGAATTCTTTTATTAGGCCGGATGGCTTTTCTGTACGTGGCAGAGGGAAGTAGCGCAGCATGAATGTGTTAGATATGGAAGCTTTGTATATTAGCATATATGCATATTTTATTTTATACATTCTGCCTCGTCTCGTCACTTTCCTACATGGTTTCAAGGCCTGTTTATTTGTCTTTTTTTTTTTTAAATTTTCTGTTCAGATGCGATTACAGTCCCTTGAGCTGGGTGATTTTTCTCAAAAATTGGTAAACTTGAAAAGTCCTCGTAAAAAAAAACAAAAATCAACTTTGCAAATTATTTATTAAAAGAACAGAGAGAATTTTAATTCTATTGTTTATTAATCATTGCCTAGGTTACCAACCACTTCTGCAGTCTATCAGCGATGGCCAGTCTCCTAGGAAAGGCCTACAAGTGCTTTCTGAATAGAGCTTTTAAAGGGAATCTGTCACCAGGTTTTTGCCCCCTAATTTGACAGCAGCATAACAGAGGGGCAGGGATCCTGATTCCAGCAATGTGTCACTTACTGTGCTGCTTAGTGTAGTAGTTATGATAAAATCACTGATTAATCAGCAGGAGATTATCATTACAGGAGTACTTGGCTGCTGCAGGTAGTCCAGCATATTCATATATAACTGCTAGATCTGCAGTAGAGAAAACATTGATCTTATCAGAAAGACAGCAAACAGCTCAGTAAGTGACACATCGCTGGAATCAGGGTCTCTGCCCCTACATTATGCTGCTCAGTAAGTGACATATCGCTGGAATCGGGGTCTCTGTCCCTACATTATGCTGCTCAGTAAGTGACACATCGCTGGAATCAGGGTCTCTGTCCTTACATTATGCTGCTCAGTAAGTGACACATCGCTGGAATCAGGGTCTCTGTCCCTACATTATGCTGCTCAGTAAGTGACACATCGCTGGAATCAGGGTCTCTGTCCTTACATTATGCTGCTCAGTAAGTGACACATCGCTGGAATCAGGGTCTCTGTCCCTACATTATGCTGTAAGTGACACATCGCTAGAATCAGGATCTCTGTCTCTACATTATGCTTCTCTCAGATGGGGGAGCAACAACCTGGTGACAGATTCCCTTTGAAGGGTACCTTTAACCAGGTTTTTTTCCTTATAAGCTGCATTCACCACCAGTGAGCTCTTATATAATGCATTCTAGAATACTGTATATAAGATCCCAGGCTGCTGTATAGAACATAAAAAACCTTTATTATATTCACCTAATGAGGTGGTCTGGTGCAATGGGCATCACTGCGCTCGATCAGGCGCCTTCTCTATCTTGTGCAGTTGCCGTCCTCCGCCCCAGCCCCGTGTGGATGACATCCTACGTCATCCACACAGAGGCCTCCATTGCGCTCCTGCTCAGCCATACTTTGATCTGTTCTGCTAAGAATGATCAAAGTACTGTAATGTCCAGTGCGAGGAAAGGTTAAAGACCGCCTGCGCATGTGCACTAGAATACCTTGATCTGCCTTCAGCAGGGCAGAGAGAAGTGCACATGCGCACAATAGTGGCCTCTGTGTGGATGACGTAGGACGCGTAAGGCTAGTTTCACGCTTCGTTGAACGGTATCCGTTGCATTGCGTTGTGTGACGGATGCAACGGATGTGTTGCATATAGTGGCACAACGGATGCTGCAAAACAACGGAATCTGTTTTGATTTTTTTTTTTTTTTTACAGTTTCACCGGGGGCAGACTATTGTGAACGATCAGTTGATCGCTCCCAGCAGCCGGTCGCCAGGTGATCAGCCGATCGCTCCCAGCAGCCGGTTGCCGGGTGATCAGCTGATCGCTCCCAGCAGCCGGTCGCCGGGTGATCAGCTGATCGCTCCCAGCAGCCGGTCGCCGGGTGATCAGCTGATCGCTCGGCCGCCGAGAATGTGTGCGGGGGGTGGGGTAGGTGGAGACGAGTGGGTCCATGGCGCTGAGGACAGGTGAGTGTGTGTGTGTGTGTGTGAGTGTGTATACATGCGGAGTGGAGTGCGGGAGGGGGCGGAGCCAAGCGGGGAAGTGTCGGGCTCCCTGCACACGTAGCCAGGGTAAATATCGGGTAACCAGACTAAGCACTTTGCTTGGTTACCCGATATTTACCTTGGTTACGGGTGCAGGGAGCCAGAGAGAGCATGCGCAGTGAAATCCTGAGGATTCCGCTGCTCAAAAAACGTTACATGCTGCGTTCCTCCCGCTAAGTGGAAGCAACGGAGCGTCGCCCAGCGGAAGCAACGCAGGTCCTTTTGGCACAATCCGTCATCCATACAAGTCTATGGGAAACAGCGGAATCCGTTAACAGATTCTGCTGTTTTCCAAAAGGGTGTATTGTGACGGAAGGAAAAAAATGCAAGTGTGAAAGTACCCTAATCCACATGGAGCTGGGAAGGAGGACAGCAATGGAAGACAGTGAGGAGACGCTGGACCCAACCGCCCCACAGATGAGTATAATAAAGGTCTTTTTTACATTCTACAGCGGCCTGGGATCTTATATATAGTATTCTAGAATGCCATATATAAGAGCCTACTGGTAGTGGCCGCAGCTTATAGGGGAAAGTCCTGGTGACAGGTTCCCTTTAATGCCACTCTGAAGGTCAATGCTACAAAGGCAAAGTTTTGGCCATTGATATAACGATACCGCTGGACAGAATTGTCAACCATTAAGGCTATGTGAACATGTTACCATTTTTTTGTGACCACAAAGATGCAACGTTTTTGGCCACAAAAAAACGCACAAAAATGCACCTGCGACAAAAATACTGCGTTTTTGGCTGTGTTTTGTTGCGTTTTTGATCACTGCATTTTGCTGCGTTTTTCCAATACATTGCATGGGTGGAAAAACGCAGAAAAGAATTGACATGTTCATTTTTTAGCTCAAAAACGCAGCCAAACAAAACTGCACTGTGCGGACAGCAAAAAGGAAATCTCCTAGGCTTTCCTGGGGAAGGAAGTCCATGCAGTTTTGAGGCCAAAAATACACCCGAAAAACGCGGTAAAAAAACACTTCTCGGCCTTTTGGCTAATGATTAGAACTTGTGGCAGATTAAATAAAATATATTTATTTAAAAAAAAAAAAACGCAGCATGCGCACATAGCCTAAATCAGGAGCACACCGCTTTCTGGCAAGCAGGAAGTTGGAAGGCACGGGAGCGTCGTGCTCCTGAGCAAATATCTTGATAATTTAAAGGGTTGTCCACTACTCGGACAACCCCTTATTCATAGGGCGGCACGGTGGCTCAGTGGTTAGCACTGCAGCCTTGTGGTGGCTCAGTACTGCAGTCTTGCAGCGCTGGGGTCCTGGGTTTAAATCCCACCAAGGACACCATCTGCAAGGAGTTTGTATGTTCTCCCCGTGTTTGCGTGGGTTTCCTCCGGGTTCTCCGGTTTCCTCCCAGACTCCAAAGATATACTGATAGGGACTCTAGATTGTGAGCCCCAATGGGGACAGTGTTGCCAATGTATGTAAAGCGCTGTGGGATTAATAGCGCTATATAAATGAATAAATATTATTACGGGGGAACACTATTCTCCTTAAGGAGACTTTGCAAGCCAGTCTGGCTGCCAGGTAAGGGGACTTATAGCTGCAATGCCCCTCTGGGAAATATTCAAATTGTCTCTCCAGTAAAGGAGACAAACTCTAGCACAGCGCCACCTATTGGAAGTAGCGATCCTAAAAGTCACAAGTGGATTTTTGACAATCCTTTGCAATATGACTCAGGATATATAAGCCAGATCAGAATCCCAATTTGCAGACACGGTGTTTCGGGGTGCTTGCCCCTCGTCAGTGCAAAGTATGGGGGTGTCTGATCTGGCTCATGAGAAAGCTATGTGGGGACCACGGGGGAACACTATTCTCCTTAAGGAGACTTTGCAAGCCAGTCTGGCTGCCAGGTAAGGGGACTTATAGCTGCAATGCCCCTAAAATTCCACGGGGGAACACTATTCTCCTTAAGGAGACTTTGCAAGCCAGTCTGGCTGCCAGGTAAGGGGACTTATAGCTGCAATGCCCCTCTGGGAAATATTCAAATTGTCTCTCCAGTAAAGGAGACAAACTCTAGCACAGCGCCACCTATTGGAAGTAGCGATCCTAAAAGTCACAAGTGGATTTTTGACAATCCTTTGCAATATGACTCAGGATATATAAGCCAGATCAGAATCCCAATTTGCAGACACGGTGTTTCGGGGTGCTTGCCCCTCGTCAGTGCAAAGTATGGGGGTGTCTGATCTGGCTCATGAGAAAGCTATGTGGGGACCACGGGGGAACACTATTCTCCTTAAGGAGACTTTGCAAGCCAGTCTGGCTGCCAGGTAAGGGGACTTATAGCTGCAATGCCCCTAAAATTCCACGGGGGAACACTATTCTCCTTAAGGAGACTTTGCAAGCCAGTCTGGCTGCCAGGTAAGGGGACTTATAGCTGCAATGCCCCTCTGGGAAATATTCAAATTGTCTCTCCAGTAAAGGAGACAAACTCTAGCACAGCGCCACCTATTGGAAGTAGCGATCCTAAAAGTCACAAGTGGATTTTTGACAATCCTTTGCAATATGACTCAGGATATATAAGCCAGATCAGAATCCCAATTTGCAGACACGGTGTTTCGGGGTGCTTGCCCCTCGTCAGTGCAAAGTATGGGGGTGTCTGATCTGGCTCATGAGAAAGCTATGTGGGGACCACGGGGGAACACTATTCTCCTTAAGGAGACTTTGCAAGCCAGTCTGGCTGCCAGGTAAGGGGACTTATAGCTGCAATGCCCCTAAAATTCCACGGGGGAACACTATTCTCCTTAAGGAGACTTTGCAAGCCAGTCTGGCTGCCAGGTAAGGGGACTTATAGCTGCAATGCCCCTCTGGGAAATATTCAAATTGTCTCTCCAGTAAAGGAGACAAACTCTAGCACAGCGCCACCTATTGGAAGTAGCGATCCTAAAAGTCACAAGTATTATTATTATTATTATTCATCACAATAATTCTCTGTGCAAAGTGATACCAGTTATAATCCTGCTCTCCTGGGACTCACTTGACAATGTTATGTCATGTAGCCCTGCAGCCAATCAGCGGCTTCTTCACTGTTACTTCCTAATGTGGCATAATAATGTCACATGAGTCCCGGGAGACCAGGCGTCAACATCGCTGGAACAGTAACAGTACCGGAGGGGAATATAGGTTGTTATTACTCTCCTTTGGAGAATATAGTGATTACAAAGGTGTTGTTCAAGTAGTGGACAACCCCTTAAAGTAGGAAATTTGAGTGCACCATTCAAGATACTCATCTGGAGGGCTCCACACATCACTGCATTATCTTGGCAGTTGATTTTAATGGCAGTGGTGTAATGCTTCATTTCACCTGCGGAGGTGCCATAGAGGAACTGAACCCTTTTTTCCAGCATTGAGACATTCTGCCATCAATTAATCCCTGGGAAAACCTTCAAGAAATAAATAAGTAATAAGTGTCCTTTAGCAACATACTCAAGTGGTAGAGAGTAGTGTTGAGCGGACCCGGACTTGAAAAATCCGGTTCTGAGCAGTTTCAGCCTTAGATCCGGGTCCGACCCGGACACGGGATTCCGGGTGCACGATCCGGATTCGGCATTTTTTTTTTTCTCCCTCTCCCTCTCTCTCTCTCGTCCCGGATTCCACTCCTCATTCACATAAATTGGCCCGGATTCCGGATCGGATCTCGGACTTCCGTGTCAACCCGCCACTGATCCGCCGGACCCGGATTATTAGCAATCCGCTCAACTCTAGTAGAGAGTAGTTAATATCAAAGGATATTTCTGTGAATACTCACCAATAAAATGTCCTTACCTTTACAATTCTGTGCATGGACATGTTGGCACAGAGTTGGCGGTCATATGGCACGGAGCTGGTGGTCATATTGCACGTCGCTGTGAGCACGGGAATATCTGCAGGTCTGGAACGTCGTCATTTCTTTTCTCCTTTCTCGACTTTCAAGGAGTTTTCTCACAATTGTAATCTTGCCCTATTGTTCCTTGCTATCAAAGTAAATCATATCTCAAGATTTAATCAGGCAAAATGAAATGTTCTTCTGCGGTCACCCCACATTATATGCTGCATGTTTGATTGCACCTTGTTGCTCATAGTTTTTAAAAGCCCAAAGTATTTATTTGGTAACAGTAAATTTGTGGCAAGTGGGGCAGTATGGCTCCCATCTTAGACATTATGGCTTATCCACCTCCCAGGATTCCCATGTATCTGGAGATTGGAGCCTTGTCTTGTGTCATTATCACCTACCCCATGGCACAGAAATCAGACAAAATGAAAGGAAGTTGTCACTAGGCTCCTGATGGTGGGTGTGGACATTTTGGAGTGAATCATAATTCTACCATATGCAAGCTGAGCTGATTGATTTCATTCAGAAGTAACAGCAGGGACCGACACCTAGCGAAGTGCTGCATATCAAAAGCAACAAGTTTAGGTAATCCAATCACTGATGTGGACAGCTGAAAAGCGTTGAAATTTGCATACAAACAGTGTCAGTTGACAAATGGGCTAGGACCTACCCTGGGCTGCTCTGACACTTGATATATCCTGATATCTTCAGCAGCACATGTTAGAGAATGGAGGAGGCGAGAAAGTGCTGGATCACAGGCTACTGCATTGCATTATGGAACTTGTAGTAATAGCGTACAGTAAGCCTGGGAAGAGTAGGTAATGGATGTAAATATCAAAGCTGCAGCTGCAGACACCAAGTGATGCTATCTGCATGATAAAAGGTTTATATTACTATAATAGGAGTATGCATGCATAATAGCATGGATGATGATGAATAAAAATGAAATGAGTTAGGGTAATGGATAACTTCTTTAAATGCTTCTCCATTTCATTTAGCAGTAAGAGCAGGAGTCGACACCTAGTGAAGTGCTGTGATCTGCATTTCAAAAGGTTTAGGTAATCCAATCATTGATGTGAACAACTGAAAAGTGCTGAAATTTGCATAACCAAGACAGCTGCAGGGCCATACTGGCCATCTTGTAATTGATAGATGGGCTGGTACCTACCCTTGGCTGCTCTGAGACTTGGTATCTCCCAATATCTTCAGCAACACAGGATAGGGAATGCATGGGGGCCTGCTAAATGCTGGATTTCAGTCTACTGTATTGTATGATGAAACTTGTAGTAATAGAGCACAGTAATCCTGGGAAGAGAAGGTAATGAATGTACACATCAGAGATGCAGCTGGTAGACACCAAGTGATGCTATCTGCATGGGAAAGGGTTTATATTACTATAATAACAGTATGGATGTGGTTAGTGGCACATAATAACATGATTGATGAATAAAAATGAAATGAGTTAGGGTAGTGGATAACTTTTTTAAATGCTTCTCCGTTTCATTCAGCTGTAACAGCATGGGCTGACACCTAGTGAAGTGCTGCAATCTGCATTTCAAAAGCAAAAGATTTAGGTAAACCAATCACTTATGTGGACAGCTGAAAAGTGCTGATATTTGCATAACAAACACAGTGGCAGGGCCCTGCTGTCAATCTGGCAATTGATAGATGGGCTGGTACCTACCCTGGGCTGCTCTGACACTAGGTATCTCCCAATATCTTCAGCAGCACAGATTAGAGAATGGAAGAAACTAGCAAAGTGCTGGATCACAGGCTACTGCATTGCATGATGGAACATGTAGTAATAGAGCACAGTAAGCCTGGGAAGAGGTGGTGATGATGTAAACATCAGAGCTTCAGTTGGCAGAAACCAAATTATGCTATCTGCATGATATAAGGTTTATATTACTATATTAAGAGTATGGATGTGTTAAGTGGCACATAATAATATGATTGATGAATAAAAATGAAATAATGAAATGAGTTAGTGTCGTGAATAACTTCTTTAAATGCTTCTGACAGCTTCATTCAGCAATAACAGCATGGGCCAAGACCTAGTGAAGTGCTGCAATCTGCATTTCAAAAGCAAAGGGTTTAGGTAATCCAATCACTGAAGTGGAAAGCTGAAAAGAGTTGAAATTTGCATAACAAACAGTGGCAGGGCCATACTGTCCACTAGGCAATTGATAGATGGGCTGGTACCTCCCCTGGGCTGCTGTGACACTTGATATCTCCCAATATATTCAGCAATTGAGGAGGCGAGCAAAGTGCTGGATCACAGGCTACTGCATTGCATGATGGAACTTGTAGTGATAGAGTGCAGTAAGCCTGGGAAGAGGAGGTGATTGATGTATACATCAGTGCTGCAACTGGGAGACACCAAGCGATGCTGTCTGTATGATAAAAGGTTTATGGATGTATTTAGTGGTACATAATAGCACACATAAAAGATGGAAATAAGTTAGGGTAGTGGATAACGTATTTAAATGATTGTAAAAACAAGAAACTCGGCCATTTACCCCTTATTAAAAAATCTTCTCAAGAATGGAGGGATTTTTCATTTTATAGTATACAGCTTGTTGCGTAGGTTACCGAGCACCTCTGCAGTCCCAGGCTGGCCATATACAAAAAGCCGCTTTACACGCTACGGGGGTCACGGAATATGTGACGCACATTCGGCCGCTGTAGCAATGTCGTTTGCGTGTGACACCTATGAGCAATTTTGAATCGTCGCAAAAACGTGCAAAATCGCTCATCGGTGACATGGGGGTCCATTCTCCATTATTGTTGCTGCAGCGTGTACCATGTAGTTCGTGGTTCCCGAGGCAGCACACATCGCTATGTGTGACACCGCAGGAACGAGGAACCTCACCTTACCTGCCGCCGCCCGCATTGCGGAATGAAGGAGGTTGGCGGGAAGTTACGTCCCGCTCATCTCCGCCCCTCCACTTCTATTGGGCGCCCGCTTAGTGACGTTGCGGTGACGCCGAACTGACCACGCCCTTAGAATGGAGGCGGATCACCGGTCACAGCGACGTCGCTAGGCAGGTAAGTAGTGTGACGGGTCTGGGCGATGTTGTGCGCCACGGGCAGCGATTTGCCCGTGTCGCACAACCGATGGGGGCGGGTACGCACGCTAGCGCTATCGGTACCGATATCGCAGCGTGTAAAGCGGCCTTTAGGCAACACATGTTTGAAGCTGGACAGAGCGCTGGATTTAGCCAACGTCACCCCCCTGTGCTTCTCCAATGCTGACCAGTGACTGGAGCATGCCGCTGGTCCGAACTGTCAATCTGTAGCGGAAATTGACCCACTCTGCGGTTTATGCCGCCACTGACGTCGTTCTGCTAAATCAGCAGTGGATTAATCCCGCCTGTAGTCTACAAAGTGGAGGAAGTTATTGCACTTTTTGCGGCGTTGGTTCCCACAGATCTAATATTGAGATTGATTTTTTTGATTGTTGTGTGACGTCGATGATTTGTAAACTACTGATGCCAACCAGTGCACCGGCGTAATAAATTATCAGTGCAGCTAAAAATCTACGATACCGGCATTATCACAGTCCTGGCTGCATTTTGCTGCATTTTTGTTCTCTGCGTTTTTCCAATGCATTACATGGGGGGAAAACGCAGGAAAGAATTGACATGTCCATTTTTTTTTTTTTTTTTTTTTATTTTTTTTTTTAAGCTCAAAAATGCAGCTTAAAAAAAAAAGTTGAGTGCGGACAGCAGAAATGAAAACTCATAGACTTTGCTGGGGAAGCAAAGTCATGCAGTTTTGAGTCCAAAAAAGCGCAAAAACGCCACAAAAAACGCATTATGCGCACATAGCCTTAATTTTCCCTGCAGTGCCCCAACAGGAGAAATGGAGTATTACACTGTTCACATAAAAATTAATATTCTGACGCTAAAATTCACAAATGTGTCCGCTCACTTTGTAATCCTTATCCGCCTTTGCGAAGAGAGGGGGGTAATCAAAAATTATTTTCCTAAACCAAATAATCCCTTAAAGTTGAAATACTATATGATTTCAGGATTTGTTTGTTTTAAAAAAAAAACTAGGTGGCAACTGATAGGATGCAGTTACTTTATGTGGGCGGAACAGGGTGTCTCAGTGGTTAGCACGGTAGTTCAGTGGTTAGCACGATGGCTCAGTGGTTAGCATGGTAGCTCAGTGGGTGGTACAGGGGTTAGCGTAGTAGCTCAGTGGTTAAAATGATGGCTCAGTGGTTAGCATGTTAGCTCAGTAGTTAGCACGGTAGCTCAATAGTTAGCATTGTAGCTCAGTGGGTGGCACGGAGGCTCAGTGGTTAGCACTGCAGTCTTGCAGCGCTGGGGTCCTGTGTTCAAATCCCACGAAGGACACCATCTGTAAGGAGTTTGTATGTTCTCCCTGTGTTTGCGTGGGTTTCCTCCAGGTTCTCTGGTTTCCTCCCACACACCAAAAACATACTGATATGGACTCTAGATTGTGAGCCCCAATGGGGACAGTGTTGGCATTGTATTTAAAGCACTGTGGAATTAATAGCGCTATATAAATGAATAAATATTATTATTACTATTATTATGTGCCCCCTCAGGCACATCAGGGTTTTCAGATTCCTAAAAGAGCAAATCTACTAAATTATGGAAACAGTGGGAGGCAGGGGCTCTCCAGTCTGGCAGTAACACCCCATTTGAGAACTATAATAATCGAAAAATATTGGATGTTGCCCAATAGTCATATAATGGTTGGGCCATAGGAGAGTAGAGTGCCTGTGATAACATGGCAAATATCATGTGGTTTCCTACGTTTTGCCGTTTCTCGTGTGTTTCACCTGTACTCCCAGCTGTTTCACAGCAACCCGCAGGTTTCGCCACACAGCACACCTTCATCACAGGAACCCTGCCAATCACAGTGGAAGGCTGTTATATTTTTAGCAATATTATTAATGAAGATGACGAGAAGGATTTTTTGAGGGGAGATGGGTAAAAAAAATTTATTTTATTTTTTCAATATTTTAATTTTGCTATTTTTTTCCCATCAGTGCTGAATAGACGACACCTTGCTGGAACCTGTGCCAGATCCTTACCTTCTTATGTTCGGGAATCCTTCCTAATGGACCCCATAATTCCACTGGAGGCTTGAGATGGACTGGGACCCCTCTGCAGCCATGCAAGTGGGAATGCGTGTTGTGCGAGGAGTTGACTGGAAATGGGCAAACCAGGACAATGGCGAGGGCAGCGTAGGTACCGTGGTGGAAATTGGACGGCAAGGCAGCCCTACCACCCCTGATAAAACCGTAGTGGTTCAATGGGATCACGGCACTAGGACAAACTATCGCACTGGATTTCAAGGAGCTTACGACCTGCTGCTGTACGATAATGCCCAGACAGGTATGTATTGACACAGAAAAAAATAAATAAAAATAAAATATTATATATATATATATATATATATATATATATATATATATATATATATATATATATATATATATATATATATATATATATATATATATATATATATATATATATATATATAATAAAATGGTGAGTAGTTTGTATATACTTTGCTTTACTCATCTTGTACTGGTCTTGAGTTTCATTTATTATTATAAGATTTAATTCATTCTTATTTAAGAAATGTATTGACCTTTATTATGTATTTATTATTTAATATAATATTTATTTATTTATTTATTCATTCACATCTAAAGTAAAAAGTACTTTTGCTAGTTTCTTCCTGGAGTCTGTATGTGGTGTTTGTGCTGAGCCCTAACTGGTCCACAATGCACTGCTCTATGGTAAAAGAATTATACAGTGGAACCTTGGTTATCGAGAACAATCTGTTCTGGGACTGTGCTTGTAAACCAAGTTACTTGTTCAGCAAAGCAAGATTTCCCATAGGAAATAATGGAAGCTCAGACAATTCCTTCCACAACTTGTGCAATGTCCCATCCTGGTCCCCTATTGTGCCATTCCACACACACGCACACACACACAAACATACACACACATAATGCTCACCCTACCTTTGGTTCCCTCGCCGGCCTCCTGGGTCTTGTAGTTCGCTGGTACAGGATGTGTATCGGGTAACCATCGCGACTGATGCCGGAGCTTCCGCTTTCAGCGCTTCAGCAGTAGACATCATATGCAGGAGCCGCTTACCTCTGATTGTCCAGAGCGCTGACATCAAAGGCATGAGCCACTTACCTCTGATTGTCCAGAGCGCTGACATCAAAGGCATGAGCCACTTACCTCTGATTGGTCAGAGCGCTGCCTTTGAGAAGCAGCTGACAGCGGAAGCTCCGGCATAGGTTGCAATGGTTACCGGATACACATCCTGTACTGGCGGACTACAAGAACCAGGAGGCCGGTGATGGAACGTAAGGTGAGTATAATATGTGCGTGTGTGTTTGTGTGGACTGCAAGAGCGGGTCAGAGCGCGGTGGATATACGGAACCGGAAGTGTGTGCGGTGAGTAGTTGCACATACGGCAAAGATTGCTCGTAAACTGAGTTACAAATTTACAGAAAGCTTTGCTCGTATAGCGAAATACTCGCACATCGGGTTACTCGGAAACCGAGGTTCCACTGTAGTAATATATATATATATATATATATATATATATATATATATATATATATATATATATAATTACCTATGCAAAAAAAAAATGTGCAGAATGCAATAATTGGAAAAAAAAGTATAAAAAACACTTTTTATTGGTGTATCGTTATTAGACAAGCATTAAAATTTACAATGCCTGACACAAAGAATCTGTCACATGGTCTATGGGGATATTAGGAAACCAGGGCTCCTAGGCTAACCCTAAAGCCGGCGTCACACGGTACGATATATCGGACGATATGTCGGCGGGGTCACGTCGTTAGTGACGCACATCCGGCATCGTTCGAGATATCGTAGCATGTGACACCTCGGAACGACTGTGAACGAGCAAAAATACTTACCTTATCGTTGCTCGTTGACACGTCGCTCATTTTCATAATCTCGTTCCTC